>NW_026863993.1:0-200000 GCF_026571515.1 Ruditapes philippinarum
CAAATCATTCTTCATTCAGAAAAGAAAAAGAAAAAAATTTTTTTTTAAAGGTGCCATTATGTGCGGTGTCTATTAATTTTTTTATTTTTTTAGGGGTGTGGGTTCGAATCACGCCGGGGGATAAAATTTTTTTATTTTAAAAAAGTAGGTTATAAAAAAAGGGGGTATAACTGGAAATTATTTTTTTATTTTTTTAGGTGGGGGGGAAGCTCAATAACCTATATTACTAATGGTAAGGACATACAACTGACAAATCTTCGTGGGTTAGGGGTCAGTAGGGCCAATGTCAACAGTGCAAAAAAATAGATGTCTACACTTTTGTCCATACAGCCTTTATTTATTGATATATGTCTTTCATTTTTGGTCGGAAGATAAATTGCATCGTATACTTCCCTTTCATTGAGATAGGTGACAGGTTAAGGGTGCAAGTTACATATTTCTACACATTTGCTTATAGATCCTTTTTTGCCTGATGTTTTTCATATTTGAAAGGTTGATGTATTGTATGGTCTTCTCACTTTGGATTGAGTTAAGGGTCAGTTAAATCAAGGTCATCTGTGTTTAAAATTGATTTTTATACTTTTGCTTATACAGCTTTGATTTATGGAGAATTGTCTTTCATGTTTGGTAGAAAAATATCTTGTATGGTTTACCTTCTTTGATAATTGAGAGTCATTGGATCAAGATCAGGGGTGCCAAAAATAGATTTTTTCACATGTTTTTATGAAGTCTTTATTTATGGATAATTATTAAATATTTTCATATTTGGAAGGAACATACCTTGGATTTTTCAGTGTTGAGAGTAACAAGGTCCAGGTAACTTGTTCTATAAATATTTTTTTAACCCTAGTATTTTTGCCAGTGTCCCATATTTACAAGGAACATAATTATATAAGGAGGTCCTTTAAGTTTGAAAAAGCGTTTTAGGTCACGGGTTTCAAGGTCGAAGTCTTGTTTTAATGTATTTGAAAAAGTTTTATTGGTAAGTTGAATATGTTTTAATTATTACAAGCTTTTCGGTGGTTTATAGGAATATATCAGTGATATAAAACTGGTAATTTCACTGTTTGAAACAGTGAAATTACCACTTTGATAATTTCACTGTTTTGAATTTAAGCCCCTTACGTTGTTTCAGTGAAACACCAGCGTGCACACTTCTGGGTACTAACTTAATGACGTGACGTCGTAAATGACGTCACGTTGTCTTATTATTTGGCGCGCTTTTTATTCAGTATTAGGTTTAATGTCTTTTTAAAACGTTTCTTTGCATATAATAAAAAGAAAATTTGTTTAGTTTAGTGTAAGATCGAAATATATTTCACCTTGTGAACACCAAAAGTTCATATTTCACTCGTGGCTGCGCCACTCGTGAAATATACCTTTTGGTGCTCACTCGGTGAAATGTATTCCGATCTTACACTGAACTAAACAAATATCCTCTATTTAACTACAAGTCATAACAATGACAATACTAAATATTTTTCACAAATACTGGACGTCATGAATCTGTAAAGTTATATAACTGTGCTTACCATTTTTGCCAATTCCTTTGTTCATAACTGAGTATGTCGGTAAACAAATTTAGAAAAATTGTTACTGACAAGAATCTGAGCCAAGGGCCTTGGTGTTTAGCAAATACGTTTTCGAGATCTAATGTATCTGTAGTGATACGCGATATGTTCCAAAGCAATAACCTGAATAAACAACAAAACGATATATTGCTATATACGTACCTATGTTTATTGGTCGCATTTGCTTTACAACTATTTGGTTGCTCAATCAACTTTTGAAACCAATTTATAACCTCTCGAATATTGCTAAAAAGAGACCCATACGTATTTTACGCATTGTACCATATACCAGAGAAGGAATTTTTGAGTACTAAAAATAGGAAAAAGTTTCAAACGAAGGGGGTAACTGGAACTTATACTGCAATACATTTTCTTATTGAGTATTCTTTTAACCATATTTTGGTTTCTCCCATTTTGTTCTGGTTCGAAAAAAATACCTTTAATTGCATTAAAAGTACGCATAAAATCAAAACATTTTTATATTTTTTTTTCATTACTTTTGGGAACATTGACTTTACTACATTACATTCTACTGTCCTACTATTAAAATATATAGTATCCAATTTTCTGTTTGCCACATGATGTCATTCTTCTGAAATTAAATGCATTTATTACCACAAACGATAAGAACTTACACCAGCGCCAAAGTATTTATGACTGACGTTTCTTATCATGATCAAACGTTATTGTCTTTATATAAATTGCATCGTTCTGTACAACATAGGGCATATCTAAAGTTCATTTTATATGATTTCTCCATCCGTTTCATATATATTCCTGCGATATGTTAAAAAGTCTACAAATTCAAAATGTTCAACACCTTTTTGATATAATGTCCAGGAATAACGTCAACGACAAGGTTTTTATTATAAATACCACTCCGTCTTACCTAATGTTAAATTGGATATTGAACTTTATGCACAATATGGGACATATTTGACTGTTCTTTTGATATGGTTTCTCAACTTGCGTACTCGAATAAATTCTAGCGATGTGCTTAATATGTTTACAAATATTGCGTTTAAATTAAATATGGTATACCAAGAGTTGGGCACCATTAATTGCCTTTTTTGGCATTTTCAATCTTCCGGTACGCAATTTCCTGTGATAGATTCGTCGTAATCTTTTTATAGCTTAATGAATTATCAATTGTTAATTAAGAAGTACTCCCAATGCAGTAATCGAATCAAATAGAATCTGCTTTATTATTCTGTTTCTATGCGCAACAATAACGCAAAGATTTAAGACATATTTCTGCATTTCTTTTAATTCCATCTTTTAAAATAGGTAACAATCTGCATTATCTATGTACTTGTAATTTTACTTAACCAGTAATCTACTATAATTGTTCAATTTTGTTGAAATCAAATATAAATCCACAAGCATGTGGAACTGTGCAAAGATTTATAAATAACTATATGAAAGGACACTACTTGACAAGATCGTTGTATTTACGGACTCTGCCTTATCAATATCGTAATATATGTTCTGTAGTAAATAAGTCACATTTGAAGCTTAATTCTGGATACCTCTATACTTGATAAATAATATTCTGTCTTCAACTTTTATCATTAACCCTATCTAAGTCAAATAAAGTCCGATAGTATTATAAAACTGGTTGGGGCAGAATCTGCAGATCCCGAAGATTTGTTCTTTAGGGGTCTTTGAATGCGTGAAAGGGGAGATAAACGTGAAAATGTGTTCAATTGACTTCTATATGAAACAGGATTTAACTCAAATGGCACCAACAATTTTCTGAAAGTCTGCGAGTGTTAACTATCAGTCGCAGACCAGCGGAATGAAAACTTGATTGTCACTAGATGTCCGACATGTTATTATTTCAATAAAAGATATTATGTTACGACGTAAAAATAACGCATACAGATAAAGACGCAATGTCAAACTGTTGTGAAAAAGGATATTTTGGGGCTAATAATTCTTGTTGCTGGGACGTGTCGGGGTTGCGTTCATTGAACGCAGCCCTTCCTTGTTGATCTTTTTTCATAGGTGACAATGACTCCATTTATACTGACAACGATAACAATACATCTATCGACAATCGTAGTAGTGTAGTAAAAGAACCTTTTTTGTAAAAATTATATTTTAAACAGGATGTGACGTCATTAACCTAACGTATAATAAGCGGAAGACGTCTCTTGCTTAGGAGCGCTAACGTACGTATATTAACACTGGGGCCGCAAATTGACATGACATGATTGTACAATTATTAAAAACGCTCTGAAATATTGTTAAATATAACAATGTCATCTTCAATACATTTTAAACACGATGTCTTTTAAGTTAATTTTCACTGAAAGATATTGTTTCTTGGAAATTGATAAAGAAAATTATGACTTTTAAATTTCTTTTTACGAATAAGGTTTTACAAAACAACACAATAGCTCTGTTTGTTTGGTTCAAATGTTTGCTGCACGTGTAAAGACATCACTTCCAGTTGTAATTTCCTCCACTACGGCTAGTTTCCACTGAGAACGTGTTTTTGTCATGGATATGCACTACATCTCCAGCTGATATCGTCTGAATATTGTTTCCTGTCGTCTGATGGTGTTCACGTAAGTCAGTGAGATACTCGTGTCCCCATTTTTCCCGATACTGGTCAATCAGTAATTTCTAAAATGTTGGCTGTTCTTGTTAAACATGTGATATCACTTAAGCTGGAGTAAGTAATGTATGTATCAATAACGTCTTGTTATGACAATGTCGCTAATCTTCGACCGTAACGAAGGTGGGCTTGTGTAAGAAGTTCAGAATCAGAAGAATCGGAAGGGACGTACTTATGCGGTCTGACATTCATCACGGCTTCTACTTCCATAACTGTTTGTAAAGTTTCATAGCTTATGTATGTCCGCCCGAGTATTTATTTTATAATGTTGTTTTTGTCAGGCCAATAAGTCATTTCCACCAAGCGCCATACAATGGTGAACGTTTATAATAAACTCCCACTGTGTTCCCTTGTGACTCAGTGTTGATTGCAGGAAATCAGATTCAAACATGTGTTTGATGTGGTTAGCTGCTGCCATAAAATCTGGAAACAAAGTGATCTCTCGGTAGCACTAATCACAACAAAATTACATGAAAATTGCAGACTCGTTTTGACTGAGTCTGTACATGAAAGATAATGAATAAGTGCAACATCCCTCACGCTCCCTAGCACCGGCTTGAGCGGTATTCAATTCTCAACACTTAATAGTGCTGGCATCAATGAACCCGTAGGACTAGAAAAATATAACATCACTGAAGTGAGGTACGGGGCAACTTTTTACAGCTGTCACATAGCGCTTGACACCCTCCGTTGTGAATTATAAATATCTGGAAACAAAGAGATCCCTCGAAAAGCCGTCCATATAGCTCAATAGGTAGAGCGTTCGACTGTGAATCGGGCGACCCGGCTTCGATTACCGGAAGGCGCGGGTCACTTTCGTTGTGACTGATCATGAAATCATTTTTACGGTCATTCACACTGTACCTCTGCTCTGGCATGTACAGAAGTTTCAGTTCCTTGCGAAAGTGAAGGCAACTAGTTATTGTAAACTGCTTCACAGTCTGCCCAGGAACGATGCTGTGTTTGAACTGTTCTCTGTTGAATTTAATGTGGCTTACAGCCGTGATCCAGAGTGTCAAACTACCAACACACCAAGATCCCTCGGAAGCACTAATCACAACAAAATTACATGAAATTGCAGACTCTGTTTAATTGATTGTACATTTAAGTTTAAGGGAAAAGCTGTTGGAACCGGAGCGTTGTATGGTTCCCTTCTCTTTTATGACAAATGACACATTTCCTAATTATGGCTTGAAATACCTGGCATCGACGGAATCCATTAATTTTGACCTTAGTATGTTATTATTACACTTACTCTAGCATGTAGTTGGCGTTCATGAGCGTCTAATATAATAAGGTGGGTAAGTTGGTGCCTTGCTGGAAATAATTACGGGAACTTTATCGTTTCACAAAGGTGAATTGTGAGTTTTTCCGCCACAAGGGAGGTATCCTCCGGTATCTATGAAAAGTCGAAGTTGTTTCATGAGTGGAAGGATTTGAAGAAGATTTTAGTTTTGAGATGAGATTTATCATTGTACGTTGTAATCTGACAAATCTTCGGACATAACATACCAGCATTTGCATTAGTTCTATAACACCGTTAATGATGTAGGCACCTTAGGATTTGTTGTTCTTTACTTGCAGTGGTAAACATATCTAAGTACATATTCCATAACAGAAAGAAGAAGTGTTCTATTTTTACATGTCAATAATGTTATGTTAACCAAGTACATGTGTTGTTTCTTGGACAAGTATCGATGAAGAGTTCTCTGGGTTATATTAATTGCTGTCATTTGTTATTTTTGTCATTGTCAGAACTGACATATCTTGTCGATTATTCCATATAGGCCATCTTAAAGGGTCACATATCCATTTAAGTCGAGATATCTAAATATCATTTCATCTGTTTTGCTTTGCAGAAATACCACGTGTTAAGAGATCAGCAAAGATTTCTTCGGTCGGGCAATATCTCTAGTTTCGTGTATTTGTCAGTTCTTTTATGTTTTGCACTTTGCTTTCTATTAATCGTTTTTTTTCCTGTAAAGATGTTTGTAAGCAATGCAGAACTATCTGACTATCTGGCCACATGTACGTTTTGCATCTATTGAGTATGCATGTTAAAGATAACTTGCGAGTCGAGAGCTTATAACAGCTGCCATCAATTCTAATCGTGGTCAAGTCAGCGTTTTTAGAGGTGCTACAAGGTTTTTTTGCTATGACAAATGTAGATTTCTTCTTTGCGCACAAATAGGCTAAAGCGCCGTAAGACTGTTCACTGGCATCGACGCAGATGTGAAGTGTACATGTATCGTCAGTTTTACGACAAGTATCGTCGGCTTTATAAGTACAGTAAAATCCCTACTTTAGACCAACCCGGAATACGATCACCTCGCTATTATGCTTAGTCAGTTTTTATCTGTTTTTTATGTTAATGGTTATATGTTCCAGAATTAGGACCACTCCGTTTATCCACTTTTAAGTCCAATAGATTCAGTCCTAATTCTTAGTTTTATTCTTTATTTGACCCCACTATTGAGACCATTAATTTTAAAGTCAACACATACCAAGATCACAAATTTGTTATTATCTGCTTGAATGCTCATAGGCATTACACTTCCTTTCACAAGGTGTCAGAAACTATTATTATCGGGTATTATTATTGAATGAAAAAAGGTGAGTAAGTCATTTTTAGAGTTATTTTATGTTACATTTTTGTGAAGAATTTATTTCTTATTTGATAGGTGAATATGTACATCATATAATAATTAATATTGAAATTAGACCAAAGAGATCTTATTAATACATTTCTTCAAAAATGTGTTTTTTTTTTCTCTGATCAGATTAAATATTTAAATAAACATTTATATTGCATATGTAGGTAAAGATCCATATTCTTTGTTCATACAAAATGACTGAAACAGACCATGGTCATAAAGAATGTAAGCAATGATAAGAATATCCACAATTAAGACCACCTCGCAATTAAGACCACCTTGATTAAATCCCGATGGTGGTTTTAATTGAGGTTTGTACTGTACTTGGTAAGTTGTAACGTGGAATTTTAGTTTTCATTGTCAAATCTTTAAAGCGACCTTCTGTTTTACTTGTAATTCCAGAGGTCTTGTGGCATAATCTTTGCACGATTGGTAGCTGGACTCAATATACCAAGCGGGTCATATATTCTGGATGCCTACTGTAGTGTTTCGCGTTTGGAAGCGTACTGGAAATGGGTTTGTCTATGAATGATAATTCGTCTGTGTTCCATAACATGCCAAGTACTTTAGTGACTGTGTCGGTGTCAACGACTTGTTTGTTTTTGATAAATGATCGCAAAACATGGAAGCACATGATCTAAGATTGAAACCTCCGGCTGACATATTATGAAACGATGTGCAAAGCGCAATTATTGGGTTGCTACCCCTAAAGTCAAGGTCACACTTACAGGTCAAATGTTAAAAAGGTCTACATTTCGTATCAATTTCAAAACCTTTAAGCCGCTGAAATTTTTTGAAATAACTTATAACAAGTGATCATCATTATGAAATAATGTGCAAAGCACACAACTTTTAAACCGCTGAAAACTTTTTAAAATACGTTTGCAGAAATAATCACCATTATGATATTATGTATGGTATCCAACATCCGGGTTGCTACCTCCAAGATTAAGGTAAAATGTTCTGCATAACTTTTTGACTTTATGAAAGATTTTAAATAACTTGGCACAAATAATAACTATCATGAGACTATATGCTTATATTGCACAGCATCAATGTCATGGTCTGTTAAAGGTCAAGAAGTACACATTCATGTATGTTAAGAAAGGGGATTTAGCTGGACCCCAGAGTCCATTTCGTTGGTCCGCGACTGATTCTGGAGCATCCGATCATTCGACAATGATTAGTGTCAATGGAAATAATGACATTGTTGTCATTAAATGACCCATCAGAGTCCATTTCGTTTGTCTACGACTTATTGTTGAACACTGACAGACTTTCAGAAAATGTTGGTGCCATTGGACGTAAATCCTGCTTTTCGTTCTAGTAACTTACAGGAGTCCATTGAACATATGTTCAACCTTATCCCCTCTTTCACGCATGCGCAGACCCTTTAGGGCAAATCTTCGGGATCTGAAGTTGCTCCTCCCCACCGCTGTATACTTCTCCCGAAAAAAAATGTAAGCCATCTACTGTTTTAGAAATATTTAATCTGTTCTGACACTGTTTAATCAGACCAATCAGCTCCTATCTGCTGGCACGTAGTACACCTTTAATCTTTTCGCCAAGAAATGAGTTCTGGATAGTTAACAAAAAAAGAAAAAGAAAAAAACGACACGGATGCAACAAGTACACTTTAAAGATGGCCAATTAAACTAGATATTACGTGAATTGGGGCACGGACCTCGAACACAATAGTATAAATACACAGAACGGATGCGGTATTTCGGTCTTACCTACGCTAAGAAATTAAACATGTAAACAAATAGTAATTTGATGCTGGGAGTTGTTGACACGTTTATTTCAAATATATGAAGTAAAAGTCCACCTAAAATATGTGAATTCATAGCTACAAAAGCAAACATTGCATTATTTCTATATTTATTATTATGGTAGTAGAAACCGAAAGTACAAAAAATCAACCTGTTGATATTTAGTCGGATTTGGTTAAAATTGTTCATCAGTGGGCATATTTAAATTACAAATTGTTGTCAGACATATTTTTATTCATAAGTGTACCAAAACAGACATAACTTTTCTATTGGATGTCAAATATATACATTCTTTTTACATTTTCTCTGTTTCTGTTTACATCTGAAACCACGTGGTAGAAATACGTTCAATCCGAGGTTATAATAGATAATTGACGAGGATGTTCCGATTGATGAAAATAACATCTGACTTGAAAACGACACGCGCTGTTCAATTTAAGAAAACCTGGCTTAAATTTATAATCAATATTCTAGCACTCCTCGTGATTTTGTCACTATAGACAAAGAAGAAAAATCCGGTGTTAAACTGCCAATAAACACTGGTTGGGGACTACTTGTGTATGCGGCCATTATGTTTCCTCCCTCGATTATATAGTTTACAAAGCATTTTAAAGCAGCAATAAAAACATAGTTTCAGTTTTTATAATGTTTTCTTTTCAAACAATATGGAAATAATATCTCACATACACTAACGCCACAGATTTGATCCATATCAGTTAATAAATATTTTGACAAAACGGCGCCAATCCGTAAGCAGCGTAATGACGTCATCCTAAGTATACAACTCATTCATAAACGCTGACGTCATTTCAAACATACAAGAATGATAAATTGGGCACTGATGTAAACAAAATACAATCCATTCTAAGACGTAATATTTTATTGTTGAAAACTTGATAAAATAACTTTCTTTCTTTTTATTTATTTTGTTTAATAATTTCTATATCTTAGCAGTAGGGTGGAAATCGAACATCGTTATAACAAATAGGCACCGGAAGTTATTTCCGCTTGAAAAAATAACATTAGTGATTTTCTTTATTATACCTTTTAGAATCGATATAATATCAGTCTGAGCGGTGTTTATCGGCTATTTAACACCGGTTTTGTCGTTTTGATGCGAAAAGGTTAACCACCCAGGCCTACGGGCTTCATGGTCAATTCCTACGCATCAAAACTCCAAACCGGTGTTAAATAGCCGATAAACACCTCTTAAACGTATATTGTTTCTTAGTTTTAAACTTCAGTAGATTTTGTAAACTTATCAATATAACAACATACAACTTTATATGCATTACTGTAATCAATTATCATTCTAACTTGGTTTAGTAAAAGATTTAGTTTTATTTTGTAAGGCTGTTGCTATTTTGATTGAATATAAGCTTGTTTACATACTTAATCTGCTTGGTTATTTTTTTACAAAAGTTATTCGATTGACAATATTTATTTTTCATACCTTTTAAAAAGTATTTAATAAGAGCCTTCTATAGTGAAATATAACTTATTATCATGTCAAATTCCAATTTCAATTTCAAACTTTCTAACATGTTGATTTTGAGGTCAATCAATTTGCATTTCTCTTATATAATAGCTAAACAATTGAGTAACAAAACACAGAAAAATTAACATTTTCAGGCCTTTAAATTTATTCCAGTTTTTATGTATCTTTCATCTTTAATAGAACTACATGTTGGTTTTCTATTCTAAATAGTAATTGTTCAGTAGGTAAAAGGTCTTGCTCGAACTATCACATCATTTAATCAATTAAATTGTAAGTTATATGTTTTGTTCTGTTATTACGGCAAATAAAAAAAAAATTTCTTCCGTCCGACTTGGTGTATAACCATTTCCAAAGTGTCTTTCTATGTTGCTTAAATGGAAACGGTCGCCAATTTTAAAGTCATTTGATATTTCTTTTTTATTTTGTACTTTAATTTTCATGTTTACTTGCTTGCATAAAAATCATTTTATACTGCTACATTTAAATAACTCTTTAATGCAGGGGTAAATATTATTTGCTGTAAAATGTTTCCACAGTATCTTTTGAGGGTCCTGTCAAATATTTCTATTTAAACAGCCTTTTCGTCATTTTAAGTATGACACATATCAACGCCTTTTTAAGCAAATAAAATGTTTAGAAAAATTTATTACAAAAAAAATCTCTTTTAACCAATGAATACTATGGAATCGTCCTTTTATCAAAAGCCTCTTTAACAGAGTCGCCACTTTTATTCTTCAAAGGGACTGCCAACACTTATCTGCTAAATGTTTTAACAGTCAATAAATTTAATTGTATACCTTTATTTTCCTTAGAAATATCATCTTAATCAGTAGACCATGAATTTTCAACATTATTACTCTCCATTTTGTAATGTTTCTTTATCTCTTTGTGGAATTCATCAGCTAGTTTTATGTTAGTACGTTTTTTTAATTTGTTCAAGGCCAAGTTTATATTTCATATATATGTTTTTAGGTAATTTTCCCACAATAGATATTGATTTTGAAGTTGTTTTTTTAAGTGATAACATTTTTATCACAATCATGTTTGCTCTTGTTAGTACCACAACAATAATTTGTCCATATATATCTCATCTAATTAATTCACAGGCGAACCATTATTTAATATATTGCCAGGTCCACAATATGTGTATATTTAACATATGTCGCTTTCGGTTGACCACAATCAAAACAAGTTGCTTTTAATAGCAACCTTCCATGTTATGTTGTAACATTTTTTGGGTTAAAAGCTATCTGTACATTTTAATCCTTTTAAATAAAATATTTTATCTGCATTCATTTATATCATTTTCATTTTAAATCGTTAAAGGCTTCGGATAACACGTAAAAAATACAAAAAGCTTGACTCATTATAAAAGCGCGCAAAAAAATATAACAAAATTATTAAACACGCATATAATTTCAGTAACTGTAATACAGAATATTAATCGGAACACCGGGGAAAAATACTTGACATAAGACGCACTTGATATTTAATACGATAAATATGCAACATGGGGTCGCTCTAATACCCTTTTGTACAAAGAAAGGCAGTCAATTTATCTCTTGTTCTACGGACTATTGTAAATTGTAACATGTAAATATATTCTGAGAAATAAAATATATTAAACTAACAGAAAACAAGCGTTTGTCTATTTTAGGGGGTTCTTCTGAAGAGGTTTTACTGTAGCGTGATTCAACCATCCATTGCATTTGTGCTTAATGTCAAAATTAATTTTATGCATTATATTGCTTAAGGTTCCCTGTCCAAATTTAGTTACCTACCATTACAATGGCTGATGAAAAAAGGGTTGACATTAACCAATGAATATCTACAACTGTTTAAATGCGAAAAAGCGACTTATTTTTTAAAAAGGTCTAATTAAAGCACTTTTTTCCCATTTTTTATAGTGAAATGGTAAGCCAGTGATACAAAGTGCACAGTACTTAGGACTATGAAATTGTGAGCGAAGTGTTTACCGACAAATGTCTATAATGATCAGAAATCATTTAAATTACACATATCACGATTTGGATGTAAGCTCAGATTCCATTTGTTTGGAATCCTTTACGAATACTCGAAATTATATTGAGGTATTGTTTGCATTGTCCAGTAATTACCAACTCCTTAATGATAAAAGTTTCATAGCCACACTAACCGAGAACATACAAGTACTAAATGATGAAGCCGAAAACAAACAGAATGCCAAAGCAATGCAAGTTGCTACTCCCACTCTTGTTGTTTGCATCAGAGATTTTTTCTTGAAAAATACAAAAGATGGAAAACATCAGACAGCAACTGAATACCTTGAAAATAGCCTTAAATTAGTAGATGTGTCTACCTTACAAAAGACAAAAAAGGTAAGACAGCTAAGATTCAACAACATTAAACAGTGTATCAAGGACTATTTTCCAAAAAGAACATGTTTTCTTGTTGCACAGCCAGCTATGGCAGAAAGTCTGCAGAACATCGAAAACTTGAATGAAACATCCTTAAATGAGAGTTTTGTCCAACACACCAAAGCATTGCAAAGTTACGTTTATGACAGAAAACCAAAGTACATTTGCAACGCTAGCAAGAAACCATTAGAAGGAGCAGGTAAGTACTGGTTCAGTGTGTTTATCTGACATTTTATTCAGAAATTAAAACTTAACATGATGAATTTATATATTTAATTTAATATTTCAATGAAGTGTCAAAAGGATATAACTGCCATATACGCGCAGTTTATTCTGATTTTCTTTACTTTTTAACATCAGGAGTAAACTTGCTCTCGAGAGTTAGCATTATTAAAGATAGAACTAAAAAATGTTTGAACTTGTATTTTTAACAGTTACTGGTGTATTAATGTCGTGTCGGACTTTAACATCAGGAGATTGTTTTTTGTGATACACACTATGTGTTCATCTAGCCGGCAAAGTATTAACAAGTTAAATAAAACGTTAAACGTTAAACGATTCAAGACGTTTGACCAGTGATGTTGACCCCACTGAATGAAAGTGTTCTGTTTATTCAAATTTTGATTGCCATTGATCAATGTTTAATTTTGATATGGTTATATGATGCTTCAGCTCAATCAATGATGTTAACAGCTGAACGAGCAGTTGTTTACATAAAAAGCAATTTTCAGACTTCTTTAAAGACAAACTTCTTGTGAAATACACTCGTACATTATCAAAATTTCAATGCCATCAATTTACAACTTAAACTTCATGAGATCTCGAAGTAAACGTCATGAACTTATTGTTTGAATTCATGAATTCACAAGTGATAATTAGTGAAGTTGATTTTTTGAATTCTTATGCTAAAATCGTAAAATGATAGTTGAAATGATACAATCATGTTCATGTTTTAATGAAATTGAAATCGTAAATTTGTAAAGTTGAAATCTTGGGTTGTATCGAAGAATTATGAATTTAATATATCTCTATCCGATTATTGGTGTTCAAGAATATTGACTTAAAATCTTATTTTTATGTCTTCGAAGAAAAATAATATAATCTACTTTCATACAGTATTAGTTATTTTAAAAATTTTAATCGTCATGAAAAATATCAATTAATTGTTATATTTAGATTTCACATCTCTCATCACGTCTTATGTAAACTCACTGAGGAAAGGTAGTCCTTTGAAGTGTAAAGATGCATATGAACAAGCGTCTTTTCAGCGTAATGAGCGGGTTTTGCAGAAGGTTCTTACAAAGTTCAAGAACGACATGGACAAATTAAAAAATATAAGCAACAAAGAGGAACTTCAGACCAAGTTTCTCAAAATTTTTGAGTCCACGAAAGTAGCATACCGTGACAGCTCATTTACGTACCGTCAAAACGAATATGAAGAAAAGCTAGAGGTAAAGATATTGATTTTTGTTTAACCTATTATTTCAAACTTTTGACTTTTAATGTTCAAATTAGTTAAAGGATCACTTTGTCAGAGTTCATTTCTCTTCATTTGTTGTAATTCATAACGAGTTAATATGATACAGTGTTTGAATTTTAGAGTGTATATCATTTTCAAATGTACAGTTATTTTTTAAACATGTTGTTCGCAGTTTGTTGATTTGTTGAATTTGGTTGAATTTAATTGCGGTGATCTTGATTTATCTGGGTTTAGTCTTTATACATAGTTGTTTTGATTTTTTAATAAAGTTCGATTTTTTAGTTATATTTGTTTGCTTTGAGTGATTTTGTCTTGTCAAGATTTTCTTTGTTATGAAGAGATTTGTAAATATTGGTTGTTTTGGTTTAAGTTGTTTTGTGATGCTGGTTGAATGTTTGTAGATTATACTGTATCTTAGAATTGTACTATAATTCATTATGAGTTCCTTTTTTAGGCAATTTTCATTGTTGTTTGGATCATCAGTTGTTAAGCGTTTGGACTCACAAAGTGTTAATTACTGTTTTGTATGTCGTCTGCTTAATGATCAGACATATAGCTTGTTAAAGAAAATGGTACAGAAAACATAATAATTTGGGATAATTACAAAGTTAAAGATTTTTTAGCACACCTCACAACTACTTGCAAATAAAACTGATCTAGATTCCTGCGTTGGGAAAAAGTATACTGTTGAAACACAAACCGAGACACTTACAAACTTTTTGTATTCAAATGCTATGAAAATATTTGGAAAGGTTGTCCCTATTTCGGATATACAAATTCGGACACACAAAAGTCGAAATAGTTTGATGAATCGTGCTACTTGGCTAAAAAGGAATTTATTTAAATAGCTCTGAATTACATGAATGAATTATTGAGAAATAAATAGAATAAAATTCACCAAAATTGGAACTTAGTTCAATCATTGTTCGTGAAAATAGCAAGGCAGCCGGAACAGCCACAGCAGCCGGAACTCATTTTCGTCTTCTCCGGCTGTTCCAGCTATTCCAGCTAGCCGGAATTCGATTCCGGCTGAACTGGCTGGCCAGAGATGATATGGTACAACCTGTGGTTAATTCCATAATGTAGTGTCAATTACTTTTCACAACGATCTACGGCTTTTTTGGCTAAGCAGAATAACTGAAATCAAAGCTACAGGAGATGAAAAAATCCGACGACAGATTAAAGAAGATGTGAGTCGTGCATTGTGTGTCCGGGTGTCCGCGTGTATATGTGTATCCGTCGGGAATGCTCTGGTATTTTGCCGATGTTGAGCCGACATTCGTATTATAGATCATTATTTCAGCTAATATCTCGCCAATTCCGGCTGGCCCATGTGAGGCCCAGACTCAATTACGCGGAACCCCATATGGTGGGATGATATCATTTGCTCGTCTATCTCGGCTTGCTGACTTCCGGTGGCTTGCTCTTCAATTATCGTCTGCACGTGTAACCTGTTTGAGACCTCCCATATCGGCCATTTTGTCTTGTCACATAACCATATCGGTCCCTTCATCCAAAGTTCGTTCTTCATAAATTTTTCAGCTGTTATACCTCTTGTCAGTAAAAAGACTGGATTTTCGCTTGTTGGACAATATTTCCATGCGTATTGGCTCGTAAGGTCATATATCTCTTTTACACGATTCTCGAATCTCTGCAGTGTCTTTTTCGTAGATAGCCATTAAATTACAATTTGACTATCGGACCACAGTGTGATGTCTGCTGTAGGAAATGTAGTCTGCAAATATTTCGCTAGTCTAGCTCCAATCAGCGCCGCCATGAGTTCAAGTTTGGGCAGAGTTAAGGGTTTGAGCGGTGCCACGCGATTCTTAGCCATCACCAGAGTTGAATCTTTCCCGTTTCAGATGAACGCCGTTGCACCGTACGATCTAATACTTGCATCCACGAAGATGTGCAAGGTTGTCCGACTGTCACTTCCGGTTTCGGCTGTTTCAGAGAAATATCTTCTCGGAAATTTAAATGTGGCAACACTGTTCAAGTCTTTCGCTAGGCTTGACCATGACTGTTGAATATCTTCTGGAAGTGGTACATCCCACTCGTACTTTTGTTTCCAAACGTCTTGTAACAGAAGTTTGGCTCGGACGGTAACTGGACATAGTAATCCAAGGGGGTCGTATATCTGAGATGAATATTTCAATATCACTCTCTTTGTTACATGAGAAGAAACAGGGATATCTCTCTTCACATAGGTCACTTCATCTGTTGACGGCTCCCAACGTAGACCTAGGACTTTTGTGACGTCGTCAGTATCTAATATGTTTACTCTGTCGGCTTTTTGTTGTAACTTTTTGCTTTTCGAGTTCCAAGATCTCAAATTCATTCCGGCTTTGGACATCAAGGTTCGTGCTTCTTTAAAGTAATTAAGGCATTCTTCTTCTTCTTTGAAACTGGATATGACGTTATCGACGTATAAATCTCGACGTAATATTTCTGATACAGTCGTATGTGGATTGTTGTCTAAATGTTTTAGTATCGTTGCGTTGAGTATGAATGGTGAACAAGTTGCACCAAAAAGCACAACTTTAAAACGATAAGTTGAAATGTCACTGTACGGGTCATTCGGATCTTTCAGCCATAGAAATCTTGTCCTATCTCGGTCATCTGTATGTAATCCCACCTGCAAAAACGCCTTTTCAATATTTGTTGTAACAGCATACGCATGCAGACGAAATCTCAGCAAAATTGAGGCGAGTTCATTTAAGACTGGGGGTGTTGACTGTAGGCATTCATGCTGGCATGGTATGGTGTTTTACGGCAGCTACAGTCGTATACAATTCTTATAGGCGTAGTTGAGGAATTTTTTTTAATAGGGTGATGTGGAATGTAATGGAGGGGCTTTTTCGTCTGGGTCTCTTTCTCTTGAACTCTTTCAATGAACCCTCGTCTCTCTTGTTCTGCAATGATATCTCCATATTTCCTTAGCATATTAGGTTCTCTGCTCAATCTTCGGACTGTACTTTCAGTGCGTTTCAGGACAATACCATAATTTGAAGGTAGTTCCTGATGGTCAGATTTCCATGGTAACCGTGCAGTATACTTTCCATCTTTGAATTCACTTGACTTGAGCTGATACTGTTGTCTTTCGTCTTTTAACTTCCGGTCTGTGTCATCTGATGTTATTCCGAGATTTTCTAGACTCCAGAAACGTTCTATCAATATGTCCATTGGTATGTGAGACACCATTACGTTCAAAATCTGTTCAACACTTCTGCTACTTTTACTTGAATTGATCGGTCCAGACAGAAGGTATCCGATTTTCGACTTTACGGCAGTAGGCCCTGTGCCACGTATAATCTCGTCTTCAACAATATCCCAGTAAAAGTCGGCTCCGATTAGCAAGGAAATAGCAAACTCTTTATCATGCGTTACTGGATAAGGTAAACTTGAAATATCTGAGCTATGTGTATTATCTATAGGTGTCGCTAAAGTCGGAACAATCAGAACTTTCAGTGGTCTTCTGTCTGTAACAAGATACACTGTAGCTTGGTCAAAATGTTGCATCTGATTACTTTTGCCCCCAAATGCAGATATTCGGATTGTTTCGGATTTTTCCCTCTCTAATTGAAGCTCGTCTGCTAGAGTTTCGGTGATAAAGCTTCTTTGTGCTCCTTCGTCAAAAAGTATGGTTGCTGGGCGCGGAAGAATACATCACTGTAGCTTCAGATGTGTGCTGTGTAGAACTTTTTGCACAGGAATTACGAGCGCTATCAGACTTACATATAGTTGTGTGATGCTTTCTGTTACAATTCTGGCATCTCTTAGTGAACTTACACGTGAATACTTGGTGTTTACCTAAACAATTAAAACACAGTTTTTTCTCCTTAATAACATTTAACTTTGACGCTACATCAGGATATTTCCGGCAATCTTTGGCTCTATGGGATTCCTCGCAAAAGGAACACTTAATTCCAGTTCTTGTCACATGCGCACTGTTCGAATTTCTGGTACTTCTTGCCCCAGTGAATAATGATGCAGTAGACCGTAAGTTTCTACTTCCGGTTGAATCGAGTTGTATGATCCGGCTTCCATAATATTAATTTCGTTGTAAATAGCTCTACGTAAGTCACATAACAACCAATTCCTGTCACCGTGACCTCTCGCGAGATTTTTTCTCATTTCTCCCGGAAGTTTGTCAAGCACAATAGGCACGAGTAAGTCGCCGTAAGATTCTTGTAGCTGGTCCAAACTCTCCAGTGCACGAATGAATGTCTTCATTTTATCATAGAATTCACGAATATAATGTAAAGTATTTTTGGGGGCTGGGAGTTGAAGCAATGCTTGCATTGTTGCGTGAATTATTTTATGTTTTTGACCATATCTCTCTTTCAACAGTTCTGTCGCACGTGCGTATTTGTAAGTGCAAAGCCATCAATAGTCCGATCCGCCTCTCCTTCAAGCTGACTCTTCAAATTTTGCACATCCGTTAAGTTACAGTTGAGATGAACAGTTGACTCAAACGAGTCCCAAAATGTATGCCAGCTTAAAATGTCGCCATTAAATTTCGGTAATGAAAGTTTAGGTAACCTATGATACTGTGAACTTGCCGACATAAAAGAGTGATTGTTACCTAGGCTGTTCTGTGAATCAGCAGAGTGAATATTTCCTCCCGGAAGTTGAACGTTGACATGACTTCCGGTCTCCCCATCGTCTGCTTCATCAGTAAAGTTCTCCCGCATATCGTCTGCTCTTATATGACTTATTGCCTCATGATTCTCGGTAATTTCACTCGAACGAACGTCTGTCCGTGAGTTCATTTGACGATACGCTCTAAGTTTCCGTAACTGAATCTCGAGTTCAAGCTTATATTCTTCAGTGGTAATGAGTTCTTCTTCAATATCCTCGACTCCAGTTTGAAATAGAATCTTCTACTCGAGTGCATCTAATGTATTTGTCTTCGATTCGAGGGTCTCCAGAATAGCGTTGAATTCTATTTTGTCTGATTTCTCCTTCGCTTCTTCGATTTTGCCCAAAAGCTTCGAAATAACGCTTCTGTTGCCGCTACGTACTAAAATTAACTTCTGTTGATTCATCTTTTTTGTGTCACAGCACCAATATCGTATATAAGTTGATAAAGTACTACAGCGTTGTGTCTTCTTTTCTCAGTTTACTACAAGTATCTACGTCAAACAATAACAACAACAATGATAAACAAATAATAATGACGTCACAGACGTCAACGTATCACAAAGCGCCAGTTACGTACAAAGTAGCGCGGGAAAGTATAATGTAAATCAACGACAATGCCAGGCCGTAATTAATGCCCGCAGACACCATACTCGGTATTAAACACCCTACGCCAACCATTTTCTGATTTGCAGGACTTTTTATTCCACTATATGATGTCCAAAATGTTGATTTTCGTCCAGCACACTCTCCGCAACAGGCAAACGTCAAGGAACACTTCCATTGTCATTGTTTTCATACAAATCAATGCCTAACTAATTATATTTAATTCCTTTTAATCAATTTTCACATTTATTACAAATACACGAAAGTAACGCACTGTAGAAAAAAAGTGATCCTTAGCAAATTTTGAGAAGTATATTTAGAAGCTCAAGTTTCCAACTTAACTTCAGATCTGTTTGTTATTTGTAAATTCCCAGGCCAATTCTTAAAGAATGCTCCAAAACCATATTCAATTTAAATACAAATGATTATATAATTAAAAGGGAGACAACTTTGCTACTAAGATATAACAAAATCAAGCTACACGCCGCTGGATCATGATTAGAACATGCACTTTCATTTAATGACCTTAACTTAATAACGATCAATAAAAAAGAAGACTGAGCAGGCAATTATCTAGAACATTTTTATATTAATGTTGTCTTTGTTCAAACCGTCAAGCTGTTCGGAAAAAAAGAATAAATAAAGTAAAGACTTAGCAATGTTAATCATGCTGTTATCTTAAATCGTTGCAACGTTAAATTTTGAACATATCAACTTAAATTATAAACGCACCATTTAACTAGCTCACCTTATGTCAATTGTATAATATGGCTAAAAGCATTGCAATGCTTAATTGCTAAATGAATGTTGTTGTTGTTGTTGCTGTTGTTGTTGTTGTTGTTGTTGTCGTTGTATTAAAAAACGTATCCATGAAAGGATTTTTATAAATGGTTAAAAAATGGTGTTTATTTGTTTAGATGTGAATAATGATCAGGAACATTTGTGGTTTAAATGAATTTATAAAATTAAGATAAATAAAAATGGAGAGATAAATAAAATTACCTAAAAATAGTGCAAACTAAACAGCTAATTGCTAAGTAATTTATCCAAAATTTAAATTATTGCTACACTGCCTTTATATCTTGGGAATTGGTTATAGCTTTATTGCCAAGCTCGTTCTAATATTAAATTACATTAAATGCAGTAATTCTCCTGACACAGTTTCAAAAATGTTATATTTTAAATGCTTTTTTTTAAACTTCCGCCTTGGCTATATCTTAATACGGCATCAATGAGTTACTATTTTTGAATTAATCAAGGACTGTATTTTACTTCATTGACGAATTTCATGCAATAGATGAAAATTAAAGCTCTCTTCACAGTCACTATCATATATTATAGAAATGGACAATAGAACAATATGACCATAGTTTCATGGATTCTGTTTTTTAATCGTTCATCATTTGAAATTTGCTGTTTAAATTAATGCTTCGCTAATGATGATTTTGTTTGACGGACGGAAACTTAATTTAATTGCGTCACATGAATTGTACAGTTAATGTATTTTACAGGCGGAAATGAAAGTTTATTTAGATACGATGAAAAACGAAATAACTAAAACATGCATGGAAATAGGAACGAAGAAATTGTCGGAGATGTATGTTGAAATGTTTAACAAAAGCGGAAGTAGATACCTGGTGGGTGCGACAGCTTACAGTAACTACGAAGCTGACATGGAAAAACTAAAAAAAGATTTTTTCGAAGCAAACAAGCTGTATGACCAAGACGTTGTAAGACTTTTTTGCGTCTTATAAATAATGTCCTTAATTCCTTTAACACACTTTGCTTGAACCTAAAAAGATTCGCCATGTATATGCTGAAATAGGTAAGACCTTGTATCGTTTTTTCTTCACCGTCTTTTGATTAAAGAAATAACAAAAACATAAATGCAATACCATACGTGCAATTTATTTTGCAGAGAGGCATAAAACGGGTATAACAAATGCAACAACAGTTCATGGTACAAAGCAGATTTGAAATGCATGTAGCATGTCATTGAAAACCATAAATAATATAACTATTTTAAGAAGCCTTAATTACTTGAGTGTAATGTAAAACAGTTTAACAAAACAATATTATATAATCAAACAAGTGCATATATATTATGATTCCGTGCGTTTCCCCACCCACTTATGGTAGTGACGAAAGTGCGTCGCCACTTGATTACTGGCAGATACATTTGTAAGTGGGTTAATAACTTTTAAATTATATCTTTAAAACAATTTGAATAAAAAACAAAAATTATGTCTAAGAAATATTCTAATTTTCATTTTTTTTCTGAATACATGCTTACTGTTCTCGTATGTTAATCAAGGAAAGAAATAATATGGCCTTATATGACTTGTTTAAAAAACATGTTCCCAGTATCATTTACTTTATATAACATTTTCCTATTAGCACAAGATCACGTGATGTGGCCCCTATGAGAGATGCTTGTAGTATTCAGTAGGTCAAATGCAAGTTAGTTCCAGTAGAGTACAGACGTGAAATATGAAAAGTGATTTTATGGTACTTGTTATTCGATATAGTTGGATTTAAGACGTTGTGTTTCACTACAAAATTTAATGAAAACTTTGCAAATTGTAAAAAAGTGATATTAAGAAAGAATTGTGAAGAGAAAAAATTAAGATTTTAAGACTAAGATAGTGACAGAATTAGCATGGCGCAGGAAAGTATCCTGCAAAGACTGGGATTGGAACTCAGTTTTGAAAAAATGGAGTGGGGTAGTAAGTCCTCCCAGACTATAACTGGAAGCGATAAGTCTGCTATTTCAAAGTCCACTACCACATCTAGTGGCGATGATACAAGAAAGTCTGGCACTAGCGGTAGGCCATCAAGCCCTACATGTACAGTGAATATTTCTGACACTACAAACATAGAATTATCAACAATCTTGAGTTTTCAAAGGCAACAGGCTGAAATGCTGAAAAATTTGGTTTCTGAATTTGCATCAATGAAACAGACAATGTGCCAGAATTCTGGGAATATGGCTGAAAATGCCAGTGAAAATGAAGAGCATGGTGGAATTTCCCCAGAAGCTACTCTGCTGACCGGTCAGAAAGTGACCGAAGTTAAGGTTAAAAGGGTGAATAAAACAAAGAGTGCTCCATTTTGGGACAGTGTGCAGCCTCGCTTTCAATATCAGAGGTGAAAGGTTATCAGTGTCTGGTGTAATGTCGACCTTTGTCCAAAAGCTAATGGCAACAAGCCTAGACGAGAGCAAAAAAGCCGGGTTAGTTGAGAAACACCAGATACCATAGAATACAACATCTCTTTACACCCCAAAAGTCGATCCTGAAATATGGAGGGTGTTATCAGCAGAAACAAGATCAAAAGACATAAAACTCCAAAAAAATACAATCAAATTTTTGAGAGCATCATTCTGTTACCCTGTTGAGGGTTATCGATCATTTAGTAAAATCCCAACAAAACGCAGAGCAGATGAATATAAAGTCAGTTGTAACTCTATTAGTGGACAATCTGGCATCAACCAGTAGATGTACAGTAGGCCTTTTTTTCACAACAGACCTTCCCCTACGGTTCCGAATGTTCAAAGCAGGTGGGGGCAGGCAAGCCAGCAACTAACTTCTGCAACTCAAGCACACAACAATGGGCCGAGCCATTCATCAAAAAAAGCCATTATTAGAAAGTGAGGTAAGTGGGCACTGTATCACTTTCAAGGCTGGTCGACTACCAGAATTTCTAGAAAAGTGGAAAACTATTACATCAGATAAACAAATTTTAGAAATAGTATAAGATAGCATCATTCAATTTTTCGAGAAACCTTTTCAAAGCTCTTATCGGCCTACAGTTTTAAATGAAACAGAAGCCAAAATTCTTGATATTGAAATCCAAAAGTTTCTCTTAACTAGTGTGATTGTGAAAGCTGTGCATGAACCAGGGGGATATATTTCTCCTGTATTTCTGTGCCCCAAAAAGGATGGTTCTTATAGAATTGATTCTAAACTTAACGCAATTAAATCAGTCTGTTGAATATGTACATTTTAAAATGCTTTCCGCCTTTCAGTGTCATCGACAGAGTTTTACAAAAAACTTCAGATAGACAAAGCTCAGGGGATTTTTGATCTGCCATATAGGACGACTCAACCCTGGTACCCCAATGTACTGAAAATGTGCGTTTCACGCTCATATCGCCTTCCACGGAGGAAAGATCTGTTGACAGTACCATATACCCCATATCAAATTCACCCTCTGTATCCAAAACTTCGATTGATCGTTTGACAGCTGTCAGGGACATGTATCAGCAATCATGATTTTCAAAATCAGCAATTTCCATTATTATGAATTCGTAGCGAGCTACCGAGAAGAAGACAGTACAATATGTATTTTAAAAATTGGCATGAGTTGTGTAGATGAATTAAATGAACACTTAGCCAGTGTCAATCATGTAGTAGAATTCCTGACAAAACTTTTTCATGAAGGTTCAAGTTGTAGTGCGTTAAACACTGCCAGAAGAGCCTTGTCCTCTTTTGTGGTATTATTAGGTGAAGACAAAATAATTTCTGTAAACGAGCACCTTGTTAAGAGATTAATGAAAGGTGCTTTTAATTACAGACCAGCTCTACCAAGATACACTCAAGTATGGGATGATTCAGTTGTTCTTAAATATATAAAATCGATACAAATATGTGAAGAGATAGGATTAAAATGGTTAATATACAAGTTAGTTATGCTCATGGCACTATTGTCTGGCCAACGGGCACAATCTTTACATTTCTTAAATATAAATCATTTGACATTGTTACCTGATAAAGTGGCATTTTATATACAACAGCGTGTAAGCAGAGTAGACGTGGTTTTCATGTACAGCCATTTATATTCATGATCCCGATTTGTGTATAATTTCTATATTGAATGCATATCTAGATAGAACAGTAGGACCTAGAGAAAATTGTACTTCATTATTCATTAGTATACAAAAACTGCACAAACAATTGTCAATCAATACTTTATCTAAATGGATTAAAATAGTTTGGCAACATCTGAAATAGATATTAGCAAATTTAAAGGACATAGCACTAGGGCAACTGCCGTAAGTGCAGCTGATAGCGCTGGAGTGCTAAAAGACATTATGCCAGCTGCTGGCTGGTCTTCATGTAACACTTTTAAGAAATTTTATAAAACATCTGTTCAGACAGGTAATGACTTTGCCAAAAGCATTCTGCAAAGTGCGTTGCTTTAGATTTAAATACAATTTATTGTTAAATAAAACAAATTATTACAACAAATATTACTAAATCATTGTCAGATGCTCAAATGATTAGTATAAGTAGATTATATATACATGTATATGAAGTTTAGTAAATGATAAACAATCATTATTGTTTGTATTTCTGGGTTGTTCGTGAACACCTTTAAAGCTCTCAGGGACCAGATCACGTGACCTTGTGCTGATAGAGAATTGGAAAATTAAACAAGACCTTAGTGCCTTCTTGGTGCCCTACTTTGGTGTGTCGGGGGGGAGGCGGGCTGCGTCCTGTGAACGTTGCCTTCGCCTTGTTGATCTTTATTCTTTTTTTTTACCTGTGAGTTGAAGTTGGATTTCAATTCTCCGGGGCAAAAGGTCACTGTGATGGGCTCATGTGCCCTCCCGAGATAACTCATTTCTGCCCACCCTGATATATATACTTTTGTATGTGGTAATAATATTTTGAGTTTTCACTGAACAAGTTAAAGTTTGACCTACTGGTCTCTAACATGAGCTTGTGCCTCGGAGAATTGAAATCCAACTTCAACTTACAGGTAAGTCTCGTTTAATTTTCCAATCAAATGAAATAGAAATTTATATTTCAACATGTTTTTGATGTACTGTATATATAACAATGCATTTGGAATAACACTGATATTTCTTAAGAAAGCGTGGTCATTTTGACAGTTGGCATATACGGTAACCATGGAAACACCACCCGTTAACAGAAGGATATATCACGTCAACTTTTATTTTTTTAAATTCACCATAAAAGTTTACTTGATAAATCAAAAATGTAGAAAATTCTATGAAAGAAAATTATCTTTAATTATTTACAGAATTTATGTATAGTTTCTCATTTTTGTTAAGTTAAGAAGCATGAAAATATCATTATTTAAAGAAATTTGTTCATGTTATCATTTGTTTCAAACAGAATCATCATATAAAGTTAGTTTTGTATAAAATTATGCTTGTTGTTTGTATTGAGCTATCTAATACATGTTCTACTTTGTATAACACAGTTTGGCTATTGTGACAGTTTTGGGATAAACGGTTACCATGAATACTGCCATTTTACAAAAAATCCAACATGTCAACATATATTTTTCTTTTGAATTCGCCATTAAATTTAACTTGTCATACAAAAAATTTAGAAAATTCTATGAAAGGATTTAATTTTCCTAAAACAGTAGAAAATATCTTTGAGTATTTTATATAGAGTTTGAGAAAAAACTACGTTGATCGCTGTCATGTGAAAGATACGTTAATCGCTTTAAATTTAATAATGATTTATGTACGGAAGCGTGCTGGTGCTATTTTAGCATGTTCTATAAAAATGATATAATAAGGAATTTATAAGTCCTACGGAGGACTTTATAACTCCCTTTAGGACATTGAGTACGTTTGTTATGGTCATTGGGTTTACTTTTATATGTTTCTATATGATCATTTTGGTGTTTTATTTATTTAACCTTTTGTTGCCATAACAACTGTAAGAATTTCACTTGGCGGGGATTCATTTTATTTACACTGTCTCGTTTGTAGGAACATGGTGGGGCTAACAGCGAGGTTTGGTGCACCATTAACTGGTTTAAACTCCCCAGCAGTCATTATTATGCTGCTGACCGTTCCAAGGTGGCGCCCCTCTGTGACTTTTACTTGTGTCCCTTGTTGTTTTCTCGTCTACGGTAAGTATCTCCCCCTTTCCCCCCTAGTTTTTATTTCTTTGATTACCCCCCACCTTCCCCCGGTCTTCTGTCTCCTTCCCCTGTTCCCTTTGACTTTGTGGGCCTATTATTCAATCATGTATTTGTTTTCTTTGAGTTCCTTATCAGTTATAAATTATTTATCATTTAGTGATTAACCTGTCCGTGCTCTATTTTGTGCCCTGTCCTGTTTTTGTTTGGGGTCCGCCTGGGCTCCTTGCCACTGGTTCTTGTTGCTGACCTCGTATGGGGGTTGCGTTCATTGAATGCCGCCTTTCCTTGTTGATTTTGTTTATCATATTTTATAAATCCTACATAGGACTTTATAACTCCTATGTCGGACTTTATAAGTCCTACGAAAGACTTTGTAACTCCTACGTAGGAGATTTAAAAAAGCCTAATCATGAGTTTATAAGTCCTACGTAGGACTTTATTAGTCCTACGTAGGACTTTATATCTCCTACGTAGGAGAACACTTATAAAGCCCTACGTAAGTGTTACAAAGTCCTTATAAGGCTTTCGTATTTGTAGGAGTTACAAAAATCTGGAAACAAAGTAATTCCTCGGAAGCACTAATCACAACAAAATTCGAGAGAACCGCAGACTCCGTTTGATTGAGTACTGTAAATGAGGGATAATGAATACGTGCAACATCCCTCATGCCCCTTAGCACCGGCTTGAGCGGTTCTCAATTCTCAACACTTAATAGTGCTGGCATCAATGATTCCGAAGGTCCAGAAAAATATAATAACACTGAAGTGAAGTACGGGGCAACTTTTTACAGCTGCAACACATCACTTGACACCTGCTATGGCAAGAAATAAAGAAATCCCTGGGAAGCATTAAAGACAACAAATTACAAGTGACCTGCAGACTCGGGTTGGCTGAGTCTGTACATGAAGGATAATGAATACGTTCAACATCCCTCACAAAGTCCTACGTAGAACTCCTAATTAGGTTTATTTCTCCTACGTAGTGTTCTCCTACGTAGACCTTATAAAGTCCTAAATAGGACTTATAAAGGCCTACGTAGGAGTTATAAACTCCTAATTAGTTTTTTTCTCCTACGAGTTTTAATTTTTATAGAACATATTAAATTGGCACCAGGACGGTTCCGTATTTTTGCCATAAGTTCTTTGTTGAAGAAATTCGTTCGTTGCTACATAACAATTCTTTTAATTCAGTTGCATTATACTTGTGAAAAGGATTAACTATCAAAATATTACACAATCACGAAGGGTATGAAATACAGTGATTTTCCGTTCCATAATATCATGCTACTTTGTTGAAAGCATAACCCTATAGAAAGATCCTTAAATTTGTGTGTAATACTGGGCAATGATATAGAACTGGTATACAAAGAATGGTTTACAAAGAGCATGAAAGTACTTTTTTCGAGATATTCAACATTTGTGATGAATTCTTTATGTCATTTCCTTGCCGCGAAAAAAGCATTATCAGGTTGTGCATTAAGAAAGTGCTAGAATACATGTTCTTTGTATGTATGAATTTATATATCAGATCTAACTTATAACTGGCATATTTTTATTAGAAAATCATAAAGTAATTATCACTTTTATTTGTGTTGCGCCTTGGAAGACGTCGTAGGTTTGGCAATGATCCTCGTTGATCTTTTATTTATTCATCTATTGATTATTTGTTAATTATGGTACTTTAAGTAACCGACTGTTATAATAAAATCTTAATTTCTCAACTTTGTTTTCTGATTTTTGCAAACGTTTTTATAGATTTTTGAGACGCACTTGTAATCATTTAAATAAATAACATCGGAAAACGCATTATACAATTATTTTCGATTCAACAGAAATAGTTGATATTACAAAATGTTCTGATATTTTAATGCGCTCACAATGGGTAAACACTTTTCTAAGCTTCTTTCTATTAGCCTGGGAAATAGAATAAAATTCTTTTATAAAAAATAATTATCAGTAGAAAAACGAGAATCTGAATTGCAAATATCTCAAACCTTTTTTCTTATTTTATTTGTAAATTATCATGCTCACTCAGATAAATGCTTTAGTAAGAAACAGTTTGGTACAGTCAGATATTGAACCTCAATGTCTAGGTCAGACAATCTCATTGATTTTCTCATAGACTTACATTATAAGAAATGGTCCCTAATCCTATCTTAAAATTGAGTTTTCATGCTAAAAAGGTGATTTTCTAGCAGAATGAAATGATTGACACATAAAAATGTTCCTGTTATATAGGGGTAGCTAACCATTGTTTTTGCAAAATGACTTCAAAGAGAATCACCCCCCCCCCCCTATTTTATTGAAATTATCTGCTGATCTCTGACTGATATGTCAAAAATTTTCATAGAGACTCATGAAATATTTCATTTTCTTCAGAAAACAATGTTCTAAATTAGTTTTCATACTTAAAAATACCCCACTTTCATCCAATTACCTCATGTCCAATGAAATCATACGGTTTTCCCTGTACTTTTTTCAGCCATTCGCTGGCCATGTTACAATGCGACATTATGGCCTCTAAGGGATATGTCTAAGATGACACCGTTTGGAGGTGTGCGCTGATTGGCTGACGGCTTATCGATATAATAATTTGATTGACAGCTGGCGTCTGGTCAATTAAGCAGCGGGGAAGGGGATTGTTATTTTTCTTAGTCTAGTTACCAACCTCTTTTAATCTTACTGTCTACCAACCCCACAGAAATGAATACATGTTTTTTGTACATCATCTAGAAACAGTTGTTTGTTTTCTGATACATTTGCTGTATTGATATGTTATTGTTAACGCCTTTGATACCTTAAGAATTATTTATGCAAATGAATTTTTGTTTGCTTCAGCTATTTCAATGCTTTGACGCGTTTACGAAAAGCAAATCTGATGTTAAGATGGTTACGTACTGCATTGCAACTGAACACAAGTACAAAGAACAATACGGTACTATATTTTGTATATAGAATCTATCATAATTAAATATACTCATTCAAAGCGTAAATCATAATAAGGCAAGCATTATTCAATGGCACACAGAACCTGGTAACGGGTGTTCTTCTAGCCATTTGTATTGACCCCGTTACAGTTAGGATCCAACCAAAGTAATCTAATTTTGCTTTTACACCATGCAGTTAAGTTATATTCTTCATGCTCTGTAACAACTAGCGTCAAATGCTGAGTAGCGTTTATTATTTATCCTAAAAGGTAAAAACAAAGCATTTGGTAGGAAGTATGTTTCTTTTCATCATTTCATTCTAGTCTTTTAAACAGTTGATCCCTTTAAAAATTAAAGTCTAGGTAAAATTCCAAATATATTTTGAAAGTACATGTATTTGATTTTGCCTTTCAACATGTTAATAGTGAAAAAGAATCCCAAACGTTAGAAACATCGAAATTGAAAAATGCTACTCGATATTATTGTGCCAGTTCATGGACTGTACTGGAAAGTGCAAGATACCGGCTAAGGTAGAATTCACCCACCATTTAAACATGATAATGGTGGAATTTTTAATTAAGAAACATCAAAATGTGTTCATACGGCGGTAATCATGGAATTTTCAACGAGACACGTCAATGCAATTTCATGAAAAGCGGCATATAGTCATCAGTTCAACAATTTGTGTGTGTGCCCGAACAATATGCGGAACTAATAACAGTTGAATTTTATTAAAACACTTATTAGCATAATTTATCCTTCATATCAAGAGATGTTTAAACAGATATACTACAACTACTATGATTTGCAAAATAACACTGTAAGGTAGATAATGTAAAGAAATAATCATGTTTATATAATGTGTACCTTAATCTTTTTAACTTCTTTTTTTTTCAAAATTATTTTATTATTTACTATTCCTTAGATCAAATGCACAACGAAATAAACAGACGGATGGGTGGCCAACTTGAATATTTTTTTCTCGAAGAGCAAAGGAGAAGAAATCAATATTTAGAGAGAGAACTAGCAGAGCTGCAATTAAATAGTGTGGAACTATTTAAATCTGCCAAGAGAGAAAGCCTATGTTCAATTATGTGAAATATATTGATTTGTGCTTTTTCGAAAACTAGTTGAATATACAACATGCCAGAAAAAAAGTTAAATGATTCAGTATTTTCGATAATTTATATAACACTTCTAAATCTGCCAATGATTTACTATATTTATAGCAATCAGTTTTCATTAAGAAATACATGTACCTTAGTGTAAATGCAGCAAAGCTAATTTGACGGCATTGTATGGCAGAGTATGAACATAAAAATGTGCTTATTTTAACATGTGAAAAGTTTTAAATCAGAATCATAGTATGTAAAACAATTCATTGGGTTTGTTTGATAACACAATTTTGGTCATATGGCGCCGAAAAAGAAAAATAATTGGCTATCCTCAAGTGTTACAATTTTTAAACAAGTAGAAGGCTTAAAATATTCCGTTCTCTTCTTTTCATTTTGATGTTTAATAGTAAAGTTTCTGATAAAGCTTTGGTGACTGATAGAGCTTATATTTATTTTTGGTATGCAGATTATCAACAGAAATCAATATATTTACATGATAAAAAGCTATTTAAAGTGACATTATGCTCATATTTTCATAGTCAAGTTCACTTGAACTGACTATGTATTTCAAAAGATTGACTGTTTAAATGGTGATTGACCAACAGTTCATATTGAAAACTGTTTAGAATAGAATTTAAATCTGCCTTAACTATAAAAAGGCTGCCCACTCTTTTTATGAACTGAATGTTACAGGTAAATTCTAATGGATATTTACCATAAATTCGTTTGGATCCGTGCGTTGGTTATTGTTTATGTGAAATAAATTTTTATATTGAAAGGAAAAATGGCAAAATGAAAATTTATTTTGACATTCATATGTTCACTCATTTATAACCTTGGATGGGCATAATGTCACGATAAAATCTACGTCAATATCACAATTTACATATCGCGTACTTGTTCCCACAAAAGAGAAGAACCTTTACATATTTACAAACTGCTATTTGAAAACAAGTTATTCATATCTCTTAGTAATCTAATAAGTCTAAAATATCATCAAATATTTAAATCCTTAAATCGGACTGTTTTGCAACGCAAAATTGTTTTGATGTCGTTCCCACCAAATAAATCAATGACCTGTTATTATGATCAATAGTATCGCAGTTACATTTTAACTGATTTTATTTCATATGATTTTCCTGTAAATAGTAATCATAGTGCTTTGATACATTTAACTTGAAATATGTATATATATATCCTAAAACTTGTTATCTTCGTAATCTTCTACTTTGCCTTTAACGATGTCTTTGATTTGCTATCATTTTATGAGTACTTGAATTTTAAAAGAGTGTGTTGGTTACATGACAATTAATCCCCAGTTATGCTTTTGTTTTCATTTTTCTAATGCTTTTTAATTTTGTTATTAGTTTCTTGTTTGTCATTAATTTGAATCATCCTTTGTTCATTGGCAGTTAATTATTAGAGTGATGTAGTACTTTGTATAGAATTCAAAATAAAAATACCATTTTGTTTACATTTTTTCTACTTATATGACCATAAATTCAACGTTTCATTTCTCGTGATCAGCTTCTAACATGCTCTAATATATTTTAAAGTTACATTATTGCTCAGATTTTTTTTTAGATTTTTTTCTTTTTTTAGAAAGCGAAAAGTTTGTTTGAAAACAATGTAGTTTAAACTGTATTATTTGTTTCAAAAAAAGGAATGTTTATAATTTTGTTGATACACAACATGTCAGTGATGAGCATTTATCTCTGCAAACTCGCACATTGATTACACTACTCCCTTTTCTTTATTATTTATAATATTGAATACATGTATACACCGAGGCATGTAAGTATAAATTTGCTCTATTTGAATGTTAATTTAAAAGAAAAAAATGCCATAATGAGCCACTCATGCAGTAATTCGGTATACTTTTAACATTTAATGTTGTTATATCCATATATTTAGTCAACTTCATGTTTGTATTAAACAAATAGTAATTGTATGAATAGAAATATCAAAGTTATTGTCATTGTATTTAAAACATTTTAAGATAATGTAATATTATTTGCAAAATTATTTTCAAAACAAAGTGAGGAAAGTTTTAAATATTGTTAGATACATATAAGCAGATTTAGTTGTGTCATTCGCAAGCATTGATTATTTATGCCTATGTATAGCATTTATACGTAAAGGAACTCCAGTGAGGATGAAAATCCTAAATAAATTTGAAAAGCTTAGCTAGATTAAAACGAAACAAGCAAAAGATGTTAAAGAAATATACACAGAATTGAATTTAAAACATACTTTTTGGGTGATAAGAGATAAAGCTGTTTAAACACTTTTCAGTTTTAGGTCATTTTGCACAATTTAAATAACGTAGTGAATGAATGATCTGAAATGGTGAACATAAGATACATCTAATGGTACACAGATCTCAGGAAATATTTCCAGTCCCGTTTTGTAAACAAATATAGCGGAGTTCCTTTAACTAACAATTTAATGAATGTTTCAAAGGCATTGCAATAGCAAACAATGTTTTGTGTTTAAAATCTGCACTTTTAATTTGATTTAATTGTATGCTTTGAACATGCTGTGCTTTTAATCAGAATAAACTGTCTTCCTTATAGTGTTCTTTTCTTTATCATTATTAATTTGAAAAATCAAATTTTGAAACGCCATATATTACTCGTCGACAATGATGTGCTTCTGATTAGTGGAATTATTTACCCCAAGCTTTTGTACTGTGACCAATCATTAATGTGTGTTATAATAATAGTAGAATCATATTTGTTGTTGATTTTTTAAGAATAAATCAACATTTCTCATTAAGTTAAACCGAAAATTCCTCTCAGATATGCATTAAAAACTGGCGTAACTACGACATTTTTTTTCTGTCAGTAAGTTTGGCTTGTTTTGTTTAACGGCGCACAATACAACACAATTATGGTCATATGACACCGAAACAGGAAAAACTGTTTTTTTGGCTAAACTTCGGTATTACAAACTATTCTAATGCCTTAGTCCTTTAAGACAATTCCTCAGTCACAAGGGGGTCTGCCAGTTATATTCCGGCGGTCATGCGCAATGACATTAAGCAGTAACGAACAATTTGTCTGCAGAACACTGTAAGAAACCTCTTTATTATATCTAGAAAGAGTAATAAAATAGCATGTACGCTTTTTAATAAATGTTACCTCATTTCACATACTTGTCCAGGCGCTCGTCAAAGTCTTTTTGAAAATGTGTTCGCTTTCTTTCTAAATCTGCTTGGAATTTGAATTGATTCATAACGTTTAAAGTTTTATGAAATATATTTAAAAGGCAACAACAATATTAACAGTAAAAACAAATTTATTTCAATAGTCTTATGATCGATTATTATTATATCAATTACACAAAAATAAAGTTTGTAAACAGAATAATATGTTCCGGGACAAAATATTTTTTTTTTAATTTTTAGTAGGGTTTTATTTGTTCAGCAATCGTTTCATGTATACGCCATTCGCTTGAAATTTTTACATAGGTATCACATGTCAGGTGTGTAACGCAAAAGGAAATAGCTGTGTAAGTAAATATAATACACTAACCAAAATGACATATACAAATTATCTCTTTGCATGGCAAAAATTTCTACAATATCAATATAAAACCATCATATTTACCGCATTGGCCACATGCAATTTAACTTAAAAATTAAATTGTGTGAACAATTTAGGTACTTAACCATAATACTTATATTTAAAGAACACTGAAGTTTAGTTAACTCGTTTTTTAAGAACAATCAAGATACTGATTCATTTTAGTTATATTTATCAAACATTCATTTTAGTTATATTTATCAAACAATCAAGCTACTGGTCTCTCTGTTTAATTGTTATAAAAACTTTAACCTTGACCATAACACTTTTCACCTACACTCTCCAAACTTTACAAATGCATAAACCTTGATGAGTTCTCTCTGCAAGACCAATTTAGTGATTACTGTTAACGGAATCAAGAAAATGGGCGTTGATTGAAAAGTAGACCCTGTTCCTTTGTCAATATAGAAGTGAATGTGACGACACTGTAGCCTCCTTTTGTTCTTAATGTGCAATAACTTGGCTAAACAATCAAACATCGACATTAAATGTCTAGCTAGACAATCAACATTCAGCTCAACATCCGATCTATAATATTAATCAAAGTATTCCAAAAGTGAATGTTGAGCTAGACAATCAACAATCAGCTAGACATTCAAAAATTGCCTATGACGAGCTAGACAATCTACATTCAGCTCAACAATATTGATCTGTAATAATGATCAAAGTTTTCTCAAAGTGAATGTTGAGCAGGACAATTAGCAATCAGAGAGACATACAAAATTTCTTATGTCGAGCTAGACAATCGACATTGAGCTCAACATTTGATCTATAATAATGATCGGATTTTCCTTAAAGTGAATTTTGAGCTAGACAATCATCAATCAGCTTGACATTCGGAAAGATCTTATGTCGAGCTAGATACTCGACATTCAGCTCAACATTCGATCTATAATTATAATGATTTAAGTTTTCTCATAGTGATTATTGAGCTAGACAATCAGCAATCACAGAGACATTCAAAACATTGCTTATGACGAGCTAGACAATCGACATTCAGCTCAACATTCGATCTACAGTAATGATCGAAGTTTTCTTAAAGTGAATGTTGAGCTAGACAATCAACAATCAGCTAGACATTCGAAAATTTCTTATGTCGAGCTAAACAATCGACATTTAGCTCAACATTCAATCTGTAATGATAATCAAAGTATTCTTAAAGTGAATGTTGAGCTAGACAATCAACAATAAGCTAGGCATTCAAAAATGGCTTATTTCGAGCTAGACAATCGACATTCAGATCAACATTCGAACTATAATAATGATCGAAGTTTTCTTAAAGTGAATGATGAGCTATACAATCGGCAATCAGCTAGCTATACGAAAACTGATTATGTCGAGCTAGACAATCGACATTCAGCTCAACATCCGATCTGTTATAATGATCGAAGTTTTCTCAAAGTGAATGTTGAGCTAGACAATCAACAATCAGCTAGACATGCAAAAATTGTTTTCTCAAAGTGTTGAGTTGAATGTCGATTGATATAAGCAATTTTCGATGTCTAGCTGATTGTTGATTGTCTAGCTGAATATTCACTTCAAGAAAACTTTGATCATTATTACAGATCGAATGTTGAGCTGAATTGATTGTCTAGCTCGACTGACAGATTTTGGAATGTTTAGCTGATTGTTGATTGTCTAGCTCAAAATTCACTTTAAGAAAATTATGATCATTATTATAGATCGAATGTTGGGCTGAAAGTCGATTGTCTACCTCGACATAAGAATATTTTGAATGTCTATCCGACTATTGATTGTTAGCCCAACATTCACTATGTAAAAACTTTGATCATTATTGTAGATCGAATGTTGAGCTATAACATGTATAAGTCGATTGTGTAGCTCGACATAAGCAATTTCTGAATGTCTAGCTTATTGTTGATTGTCTAGCTCATCAAACAATGTAGGAATACTTTGATTATTGTTACAGATCGAATGTTGAGCTAAATGTCAAATGTCTAGCTCGACATCAGAACTTTTATGATATCTAGCTGATTGTTGATTGTCTAGCTCAACATTCACTTTAAGAAAACTTAGATCACTTTTACAGATCAAATGTAGAGCTGAATGTCGATTGTGCAGCTCGACATAAGCAATTTTTGAATGTCTAGCTGATTGTCGAATGTCTAGCTCAACATTCAATTTGAGAAAACTTCGATCATTATTACAATCGAATGTTGAGCTGAATGTCGATTGTTTAGCTCGACATAAGCAATTTGTGAATGTCTAGCTGATTGTTAATAGCTAGCTCAAAATTCACTTTGAGAATACTTTGATTATCATTATTGATCGAATGTTGAGCTGAATGTTGATTGTCTAGCTAGACATTGAAAGTCGATTGTTGATTGTTTAGCCAAGTTATTGCACATTTGTTCTTAACTGTGTGTGTGCATTCTTTATAGACAAAATGATTTCAGAATTCAATAAAAACAAATTAAAAAAAAGAAAAAATTACGCCTCATGAATAGAATGAAAACGATTTCGTTCGGCGTCTTTAAAAGCATAAATAAATGAGCATAAAATCATTTAATATTTCAATCATGCTTTCAGAACACGTTGAAATTTGAAAAATATACAATGGCAGTTAAAACGGGTATTGTTTGCAATCCTTTTTTTAACTATACGTTTTTTAGAACACAAAATGTCCTTTGACAGAACAGTTTCAAGCTATAAATAAAACTTCAAGACAAAGCAAAATTATGGAACGCCAAAGCTGCCTCATGTGTTTCTTTCTATCTTCCCTAAAAGCGAACTATTATGTTCAATAGTAGTGTTCGCTTGCCAACGTTTTATGGGAAGTCTTATTAGGTCAAATATTCATGTTATCTTGTCAAAAAGGAGTGTTGACTTGTCTCAACACTGTCTTATTAGTTCAAAACGTCAAGTCCTAATCCGGTGTAAACATGACTAATAGAAGTCTTAGTATGTCTAAAATGCACGCCATCTTTTCAAATTAAGATTTCAACATGTCTTAACAAAGCATTCTTTAAATCTGTTGTTGAATTGTCTTGACATTGTCTTATTATGCGAAACAGTAGTGTTTTCCTGTCGGAACTTAGTGTCATCTTAATGCTTTTGCATTCCATACAAAATGATGTACCAGAATTTATAATATACTCGTGTTTCATTCGAAAATAATGAAATAATAAAAAAACATGTTTTGATAAAAATGAGACTTCAAAACCAATCATACTTTTTATGTTTATAGCAATTCTAAACAAATCATATAAAGGTGAATTACTCAAGAACAAATTGCACAGGCATTAAAACAATTTGGTTTGTAGAGTTAAAATGAAGAAGGTTTACATATTGTCAAGTATTTAATCCTTTATCCATATGCCAATTATTATCAACCTGACGTTTGTGATCTTTGATTTATGATCATATCTAGATTTATAAGGACGTACAGAATAAGACAAATGAAGAAAAAAAAATAAAACAGTGTGCACTATCTGTGTTATGCTTATGGTCCTCCATCCAAATAATAAGTATAATTAACCTGGCGTTCCATTTTTGGCCGGGTTGCACAGGTGCAAACCCAGGTTTTAGTAAGGCGGGCGAGCGGGGTGAAAAAACTTAACATTTTAAAGCAACTACTCTTCACAGCCTTTCGACGTTTGGTATACAGCGTTAACACGTGGTCCCATACCGTGTCCTTCATCCACTTCCTGTTTACTGACTTAGGTAAATTTTCGACATTAATAGTGAAAAGTAGATGACAGCCTTACGATATTTGGTAGATAAATGCAACCCGGCTTTCCCTCTCTTTGAGAGACTTATTACGTAATGACGTGGAGTTCATTTGGAATTCAGCCAAATCTGAAGCTTTCAACAAGGTCAAACTACTGATATCACAAGCACCTGTACTCAGTTAATATGATTCATCGAATTCTGTTAGATTGCAATCGGACTCTTCGTCCAAAGGCCTTCGTTTTTTTTTGTTTGCAAAAAAGTAAACCAATTGCATACGCTTCAAAATCACTGACATTGACCGAGACTGGATATTCACAAACAGGAAAAGAAAGGCTGGCAATATTATATTGATGCACTAGATTTAAGCATTATATTTACGAATGGCACACGGTTGTCGAATCTGACTGTAAATCGTTGGTACATACAATGAGAAAACCACTTTATAGTGCCCCGCCTATGTTCCAACGGATGTTATTTCAACTTCAAGATTTTTACCTCTATGTAATTCACTGTAGAGGTAAAAATATTCTGCTTGGAGATGCTCTCAGTGGGAATTACGTAACTGGCACATTTCCTAATCTGATTGACGTATTAGAAACACATGTACACACTGTACTGAAATCGTTACCGATTAGTGATTTAAAATTGCAGGAAATTCAAACAGCAACGCAAAATGATTCTCAGTTACATACGCTTATTAGTGTCATTTCTAACGGATGGCCTGACGACAGACGAAAATTCCATGCGACTGTATTAGAATACTGGAATCATAGAGACGATTTGGCTTTTGGAGACAATATTGTGTTTAATGGTTAGAAAATAGTGATACCAAAATCTTTAAGACAGGACATGATTAACGCAGTGCAAGTACGTCATTTTGGTGTAGAGAAAACGACAAGAAGGGCCAGAGATATAATATTTTGACCATCAGTGTCAAAACAAATCACAGATTATGTACTTAATGGCCAGATTTATTGGTTATACAGAGACTAAAATAAAAAAGAACCATTACATCCTCATGATATACTCTCCAAGACCAAGCAATATTTATCATGTGTTTTATTTACTTGTAATGGTCAAGATGTTATTGTTCTTGTTGACGCTTACAGTCGATATTTTGAGTTCGACCTATTGACTAGCATTTCAAGTTCTTGTGTTATTAGAAAACTTATGTTACATCTCAACAGACTTGGTATCTGTGAGAGGTTAAAAACTGACAATGGGACATGCTGTAATGATGATCAATTTCAGAATTAGCTTAAACAATAGAACATTAATCATGAAAATTCAAGTTCCGCACAGGCAAGTTCAAATGGACTTAGTGAAGTATATTTTAAGAAGGCAAAAAGTATTATTCAGAAATCTAAGATGACAATAAAGATTCTTATTTGCCCCTTTTAGAATATAGGAAGACACTCACTGTTTTAATGTGGATGGTCACCCGCTCAACTTTTGATGTGCAGACGACTCAATGATGCCAAAAAGAATCATGTCCAAGTCACAGCTAGACTAAAGTTAGGTACATGTAAGTACGTACAACGCGAAACTTCTTGGTTGACCCTTACAGTGGTCAAAGGTTATGCTTGTCGCAAAGATTAAGGCATGCATGCATTTTATAATGTATACGTAACATAAATGTTCCAAAAAATTTAAAATCTATTGCCTATGTTTTAAAAGCAATCATCTGGACACTATGTTTTTTTATTTAAATGGGGGAAAGGGTCCATAATCATTTAAACAATTAGTAGTCTGAAGCCATATTTGAGCAATACCTGTGATGTTACATATGTGTACTAAAATTATTAAAATCCATTGTCCATTTAAAGGGTTATAATATTGAAACCGTGTTTTCCAGTAAAAATAGGGGAAAGGGGGCAATAAAATCTGTGGTCTGGAGCCAAAGTCTAACTTGACGTATATTTTATGGTGTAACATCTATGTATCATAATTAAAATGCATTGCCTCGTTCAAGAGTTATATATCTGGAAACGATGGACTGACCAACTATTCGACAAGCTGGCTCCTTTCCTCACTAGTTTCAAAATCAAGAGTGTGTTGTACTGCATTTACTCCTGATTGTTGGCGGGAGACACTGTAACGACCGAGTCACCGCTCTACTGCCTTTGTGCTGTTGTTTAAACAGAATTTATGGGAACGTAGGACTCCTTTTAATATATATAACTACAAAGACCAAGAAGCAAAAGCGAAGATTTCAAAACACAGCCTCTCTCTGACATGCATTTATTGATTAATTAATATCTAAGTGAAAATATTTGAAACAAATGTTGCTGGGTGGTGTGGCTCTTAATATACACGTATACATCACTGCGATAAAATATATAAAAATGAAATTTTAAGGAATAAAAATAAACAAATACAAAAATCAAGAAAATAAAATGCACTTTGCAAACAGGATTATATTTCATGTCCTGTACATGTACTATGTTTTAAATCGAAAGGAGAAAAAAGACAGATTTTGGGGGATTAGTTTATCATTTGATTTCCTCTCGTGTTCTAAATTGATTTCAATAACCAATGAAAAGTGTGAACATAAATGACGTAATTGTGGACTGTACCTGTAATATGCGTTGCTACCTTTCGTGATTTGCAAAGTTTAACATTAAAAGGATACACAGCAGGTAACTTTATTCGTACATTTCAATTATGTATTGATATCATATTTCTTCGTACTTTGAAGGAGGAATGATATTATCTTTAATGTATAGAAGGGTCATGTTAAAAAGTATCTAAACGATAAATTGTTTTTTATTGGTAAATTGAAACTGAAGATAATTAACATGATTAAACATGCATCATTCTATTAACTGGTAAACTACATGTATATAAAAATGTTCTTTACATGACTGGCAATGATCATTTTCAAATCTGAATAAATATTGTAACATTTTTTAGCTGATCTATGTATTGCACGCGCACTTTCGAATTTTATTAATGGAATATATTAGTTGCCATAATATAAACTAACTACTATAGTTAAATACTGTTTATTTGTGTAAAAATATACAGTTATCTGTAGTATAGACTTTGAACGATGCGGCCCGTTGCCATGCAAGATTTTCTCGCGCATGCGCAATATGCGTAGGGCAAGTTAGTCAATGCCCTACTTACTTTCATAGATAATTTTTTTTTAGTTGACGTAGCAAAATATTATATCTTATTTTATATATCTATATTTCTTCTCCCTAAAATACAGCGTCAACTTCAACAGATAAAAAATCCGAATAATGTCAGTAACGGTACCACATATGTGGAAGTGTCGGACTATTTTTCACGAAAAATGTACATGTACTGTATGTCTTAAATATGAAGAGGAAAAACAGATTGTGTTAGGGGGGTTTTGTTCTTCCGTGTTCTGTATTGATTTCAATAGCCAATGAAACGGTAGAACATAAATGACGTAATTGTGGCCTGTACATGTAATATGCGTTGCTACCTTTCTTGATTTGCAAACATTAAAAGGCTATACACCAGGTAACTTTATTTGCTTATTTCAATTATGTCTTAAATTTATATTTTAGATTTTTATTTGAATATATAGATACTTCGAATGAAGATTGATATTATCTTAAAATGTGATAGAAGGGTCATGTACGTCCAAGTTATCTAAACGATTAATTACTTTTTTACTGAAGATAATTAATATGATTAAACATGCATCATTCTATTTACTGGTAAACTGTTTAAAAAGTTCTTCGTTACATGACACATAATAATTTTCTGATTATCTGACTAAATATTTTAACAGTTTTTAGCTGATCTATTTATTGCACGCGCTCTTTTGAATTTGTTGAATGGAATATATATGAGCTGCGCCATGACAAAACCAGCATAGTGCGTTTGCGACCAATATCTGCGCTGTCTGATCAGGATCCATGCTGTTCGCTTACAAACCCATATATAAGTTACCATAGTATAATCTAACTACCGGGAAAATGCAGATGAGATACATAGATATTGAAATGTTTAGCGTACGAATAAGTTTTTTTTTTTAATTTGTGTAAAATTTACAATCATATGGATTATTTGTCTGGTAGTAAAGACCTTTTAACGACGCGGCCCGTTGCCATGCAATATCAATCGGGTGATTTTTTTTATTTTTTCGCGCATGCGAACTATACAGAAATGCAGTAGATGTTCATCGACAATTTATCAAAAAGTCCACATTAGATGATTTTTTTATTTTATGTCTGAATAATCATACGGTCTTATCTATTGATTTATTATTATTACAACGAGTGAATATTTTCCCTACAGCGAAACGTTGTCAATGGCTCTTAATAAATGTTTATGATAAAGCAAGTTTTTGGAGATTAGGAAGGCTCTCTCGGTGTGTGTAGCGATTATTTTTAGAGAAGAGATTATTGTTATCTGTAAAATTTGGTTTGTTTAGGTTTAGGTTGTTTAATGATGTATATTAGATGATTTTAATGTAGAGTTGAAAAAAATAATGTTGTGTTCCTTTTTATGTGCTTTTTTTATTTATTGTTTTCTTTGATCATAAGTTGTTTAATGCTTTGGGCTCGCCATGTGTTTATTAATGTTTTGCGTAAAGTCGTTTTTTGTATAAAGGGTAAATGAATGGTGCGAGTTTGTTGTGGGTAAATAATGATCACAGACGTTTGTTGTTTTGTTGCCATTCCCCTCATTCCCCTTTCACTATAAACCTATTAATTTGCTCCCTGAATACAGCATATTTACTTTTCAACGGATAGAACAATCTGTATAATATTATAAAAACGATATCATATAGGAAAGTGTGAGACTATATTTCAGGTTGGTTACCATCTTGATTGTGTATTACGTAGACTTTGAAGACGGGAACCAAAACTATGAGAGGCATGGCCTCTTTTGTAAAAATTGCGTATTTATCTGTCATTCATGACAGCAGTTTCTATAATCTATAATAACTATTAGACGATAAGTATATAACAACTTTATTGTTTAAAACGTTTATAGGCATATAATAAAAGGATAATTATTTTCTTAACTGAAAAGAAAAGTTATCACCTTATAAGAGTTATGAAACCTCCAGTCTTGAATAGAATAAACAACAATATTACAGTAGGATAAAAGCCTTTGTATTGTTTCAATATTGTTATATACAAATCAATACAAAATAATAACTGTTATTTCTGTGTGGTTAATGAATCTATGGCCATGATATCTGGACATGTTATCTTGAGAGTTCACAACCAGCAAAAAGAATATTATGTTTTGGATTATTTACATGTTGATTAAAACCAATCCTTTTTCGTTAACAACCAAGTAGTGACTACAAAATATGGCTAAATTAAAGCATTGCTTCAGGGTGGATGGGTCGGATACGCTGTGTTCACTCCGATGCGAAGTCCTCGAGTGGCATCCTAAGCACATGGCCCATCCATCTGAAACGTCTCCTCTTAAGCTTTGTTGTAATGGAATTGCATTTAAGTTTATTGAGCAGATCTTTATTTCGCATCTTTTGTGACCAAAATATTCCCTGTATACTCTTTAGGTAATTGTTTTGGAATACTTCTAACTTTTGCAAGTTACTTTGGATTACACACCAATAATCTGACCCATACATCAACACTGGCTTCACATTTTTGAACACATTATGCTACCTAGTTATCAATTGTCTCTAATGGCTTGTCTTTGATAGTGAGTTTATGTTAATGGCCATCACCTTGGTGTTTATTTAAGACCAGTCTGTGAAGCATTATAATTGAAGGATGTTGTTTTCCCTGTAAATGCTCCGGAATAAGTTTGCAAATCCGCAATTTTCGCAAACTCATCTACCCTTTTTAATATAGTGTCAATACAAAAAGTTAAATCAAACAGTATTTGGATAAAAATAGACGATTATTGGCCGTTTATACAAAGATAGCGCAATATTTAAACGCTGGGTGGGCGTTCAAAGTGTGGCTTTCCATGGGGTTTTTCAATTCTCCCACGGGCTATTACGTGTCCCACTGGGACTTCTATTGGGTTTAAACCCCATTTTCTTAAAGTGGGAGAATAAAACCGTGGGAGAAATTTTTTTTCTAAATATTTTTACATGTGTTGAATATATAATACTTATAATAAACTTACAAGTATTCGAGGAATATATTTAAAGAATTTTGCAATTCTCCCATTGGCTAAACTAACCCATTTAGTAAATGGGAGAAATCTCCCAAAATGAAACTGGTGCGGAATATGTTGAAATATATCAAAAGTGTGTGTACCACCTTACCTGTAGTTGGTAAGTATATTTACTTTTTCATCAAGTCGAATTTTAGCTTTCAAAATTGTTTAAACATTTTCAATCTATTTCATTTTAGTTATAAAATGTGCACACGAATAACCTTTTGAGAATTTTGTAGGGAAATGATATTTAACACGATGTGCATATTCAGCAAGAATTTAATAATTTTCTGCAACCAAAGTATTTTACAAATACATTAGTAAAGAATAACTTTAAATAATAAACATATGCAAAATTATGATTTTGATTGGATGATTACCTAAATGTACTTTGACCGTAACATAAACATTAAGCAAAAGAATTAGGCGGGTTTGGCTTATGCAGTTCTAATTTTCAATTACCAATGAATAAAGGAATTATCATTCGGCTAATAAATTGATTGTATTGCAAAATGAATCAACGACATATCTGATTGACCCCAATCTATGTTCACACCCCAAAAACTTGTGAAAACAGTATTATCACAGGTTATAAATAACTTGACATATCACGTAACCGAAGCTCAGATCGATCTAGTAAGTTTTATTACCCATTAATCAAATTGAGATTCCATTGCATAGTGTAAAAAACACAAATGACCATCTTTGGATATATCACACAAAAAATAAATAAAATGTGGATCACTTAGTCGTAAATTTTACATACAGTTTATGAACAAATTAAGCTCTGAAAAGATTGTTTGGTTCAATCATTTGTTCGTTCGTTCGTTCGTTCCTCCCTTCATTTATTCCGTCCTTCCTATCTTTCTTCATTCTTTCCTTCATTCCTTCCTTCATTAATTCATTCATTGGATGATTACCTTAAATTTCTTTGACCGTAACATAATCATTTAGCTGTACAATTTGGCGGGGGTTTGGCTTATGCAGTTCTTATTTTCAATACAATACAATACAGTTTATTTGCTTTAAACATTATAACAACGTTTCTAGCATAATAATAGACAGGTAACATAGTTAATAGCAATAATCTGCAAAAAACAAAATGTTATCAAATCTGTATTTGCGGAGGGATAAAATATGACAAAATATATAAATCTTGATTTGATATTTTTTGTGATGAAATACATAAAGATTACTACATTAATTAAGAAAAAAATGTTAAGTACCTCTTCTTTTAAAGGCATAGTATAAAAATCTTGATAAATGTTTAGTCATTTTTCTAGAATTAGATGATAAGATACTTTCAAACTTTGTGATTGTTGGCCAATGGCAGTAATAACTCGGCAAATTTTTCATTCTTATATCTCTATAGTAAGGGCAGACCAACAAGAAATGATATTCGTCCTCAATTTGATTAGAATATCAAAAAGTACGTAGTCGACTTTGCCGGGATGTGTCGTCATATCTTCCAGTTTCAATGCGTAAATTATGTGCTGATATTCTGAATTTAGTTTAAGCTACTCTAAATTTTTGTTCACAAACATCTGAAAAATATTTCTCCATAAAAAAATCGTGTTTAAATATTGAATAAAAATGTAAGCGACTCGAATTATTTATTTCACAGTACCAATTTTGTTTGTAAGAATCTATAACTCTTAACTTAATCTCTTCAAACGGAATATTTGTATCAAACTGGCAATTCCAAATATAACTGAAACCGTGACTGTCTAATATCATTTTGATTTGAGTTGCCCAATTTTGAGAGAAATTATTTATATTATCTGTATGATTTTTAGGCATGAGAAATGTTTGTTTAATAAGCGATTTTTGATATTGTTTTAATATGTGTACCCAATACTTAAGCATATATATTTTTCTTTTACATTCCATCGGTAATCGTCCAGTTTCACCATACAGTGCACATAAATTGGTTGACCTTTTGACACAAAGAACGCGTCTTAAAAATTTTGTATGAACAGCTTCGATATCTGGTGCTTTATGAGTGTCACATATTTGTGAACCAAAGTTAAGAACGGAACCGACAAGGGTATCAAATAACGAAAGCTTTTGGGTATTCGGCGTGGTTAAGGATCTTAAATAAATGAAATAAAGAAAATGAAGCATGTTGCGAAATACCTTTTTGGGTGCGAAACCAGTTACCATTTTAAACAACGTTTTTCCTAGATATTTAAAAGAGGGAACTATTTCAATTAGAGTGTTGTCAATATAAAAATCAAATGTCGTATGTCTGCCACGTTCAAAAATCATAGCTTTTGTTTTAGAAGTATTAATCTTTCATTCTCAAATATTACAATAATTAACGACATCGTTTAACATTAACTATAAGGAAACTGGCGAAGAAGAAAATAGTGCCTGGTCGTCGGCATACAGAAGTAGAAACAGTTTAAGGTCGTTTAAAGTAAAAGTCCCATCAAGGTCTGAATTAATATATTGTGTTATGTCGTTGACGAACAGCATAAAAGGAAGATATGGACTGGGGTCTCCCTGTTTTAGGCCTATATTTGAGCTAAAATATTCTGAATATGAGTTTTTGTGTCGCCTTGAAAAAGGCAACAGATAGGGGTTACTTTTGTCGGCGGCGTCGTTGTCGGCGTCGTTGTCGGTGGCGGCGTCGTTGTCGGCGTCGGCGTCCCCTTAAGCTAGTCCGGAGCATAACTCAGTCATTATAAGTCGGATTGACTTCAAACTTGGTATGCGTGCTTCTTATAATGACCCGAAGTGCAGTGCACAAGAACCGGTACTCTGCACCTCTTATTTATTGAGTTATTGCCCTTTGTTAATTTTCATACTTTATTTTTGTCCAGGCCATTTATCCTAAAGTATAAAAGCTATGGACTTGAAACTTCATAGGATGATAGATCTCATTAAGAATAAGTGCAGTGCACAATAAATGGTACTCTGCATTTCTTATTTTTTGAGTTATTGCCTTTTGTTAATTTTCATACTTTTTTTGTCCAGGCCATTTCTCCTAAAGTATAAAAGCTAAGGACATCGTCTTTTGAGAATTATTTTAAAGCTGTTAAAAATCCAAATGATGTATTTTTTAATCCCGACGAAGATATTTTATATTTTAATGAAAGATATTGTGATAATGAGTTTAAAATTATGTTCGAAGAATTAAATGCCATCATTTCAATAGATGAAATTTGTTTAGGAATAAAACAACTTAAAAATAATAGATCGTGTGGTCCGGATCTTATTTTAAATGAATGTTTTATTGCTGGTAAAGAAATACTTGCTCCTGTGTTATCTATTTTATTCAATAAAATTTTTGAATTAGGATATTTTCCAGAAAAATGATCTCAAAGTTATATTATTCCTTTGCATAAAAAGGGCTGTATTAATAATGTAGATAATTATAGAGGTGTTACATTACTTAGTTGTTTGGGTAAACTCTTTATTCGTATTTTAAATAACAGGCTAAAATGTTGGGCGGAAAAATATAATGTGTATGTCGAAGCCTAAGCTGGATTTCGTTCTAATATGAGTTCTACTGATAATGTTTTTGTTTTTTTAGTGGGTTAATAAATCATGTATTAAATCAAGGTAAAAAACTGTATACATTGTTTGTAGATTTTAGCAAAGCTTTTGATTATGTTACAAGAGATAACTTATGGTATAAAATGATTAAATTAGGAATCAGGGGTAGAATTTTAGATATTATTATGTCTATGTATAAGTCTGTTAAGTCAAGAGTTAAATGCTTAAATGAGTTAAGTGATGAATTCACATGTACATTAGGCGTTAGACAGGGAGAATGTTTATCTCCTTTTTAGCTCACCTGTCACAAAGTGACAGGGTGACCTTTTGTGATCCCTTTTCGTCCGGCGTCCGTCCGTCCGTCCGTCGTCCGTCCGTCCGTCGTCCGTAAACGTTTACTTTAAATGACATCTCCTCATAAACCACTCAGTCAATTTCATCCAAACTTCACAGGAATGTTCCTTTGGTGGTCACCTATGAAAATTGTTCAAAGAATTTAATTCCATGCAGAACTCTGGTTGCCATGGCAACCAAAAGAAAAACTTTAAATATCTACCAGAAGAGCTAGAGCTTAGATATTTGGCATGAAACATCTTCTAGTGACTGTCTACCAAGTTTGTTCAAATAAAAGCCCTGGGGTCAAAATTGGCCCCGCCCCTGGGGGTCATTGATTTTCCCTATATGCATATAGTAAAAACTTAAAAAATCTTCTTTTAAAGAACCCAAAGAGCTAGAGCTAAGATATTTAGCATGAAACATGTTCTAATGGGTGTCTACCAAGTTTGTTCAAATAAAAGCCCTGGGGTTTAAATTGGCCCCGCCCCAGGGGGTTATTGATTTTCCCTATATGCATATAGTAAAAAATTAAAAAATCTTCTTTTAAAGAGCCCAAAGAGCTAGAGCTAAGATATTTAGCATGAAACATGTTCTAATGGGTGTTTTTACCAAGTTTGTTCAAATAAAAGCCCTGGGGACAAAATTGGTCCCGCCCCTGGGGGTCATTGATTTTCCCTATATGCATATAGTAAAAACTTAAAAAATCTTCTTTTAAAGAACTCAAAGAGCTAGAGCTAAGATATTTAGCATGAAACATTTTCTAATGGATGTCTACTAAAATTGTTTAAATAAGAGCCCTGAGGTCAAAATTGGCCCCGCCCCAGGGGGTCATTGATTTTCCTTATATGTCTAAAGCAAAAACTTAAAAAATCTTTTTGAAAAAAAAAACCAATAGCTAGAGTTTAGATACTAAGCATGAAACATCTTCTAGTGATTGTCTACCAAGTTTGTTCAAATAAAAGCCCTGGGGTCAAAATTGGCCCTGCCCCAGGGGTCATTCATTTTCCTTATATGTGTATAACAAAAACTTAAAAAATATTCTTTGAAAAAACTCAAATAGCTAGAGTTTAGATATTAAGCACGAAGCATCTTCTAGTGAGTGTCTACAAAGTTTGTTCAAATAAAAGCCCTGGGGTCAAAATTGGCCGGCCCCGGGGGACATTCATTTCCTTATATGTGTATAGCAAAAACTTAAAAATCTTCTTTGAAAAAAACCTGAATAGCTAGAGTTTAGATATTAAGCATGAGACCATTTATAGTAAGTGTCTACAAAGATTGTTCAAATAAAAGCCCTGGGGTCAAAACATGCCCTGCCCCAGGTGTGTCATTGTTTTTCACTATATGTGTAAAGAAAAAACTTGAAAAAGTCTTCTTTTAAAAAACCCAACAAGCTAGACCTTAGATGTTTAGCATGAAACATCTTCTAATGGGTGTCTACCAAGTTTGTTCAAATAAAAGCCCTGGGGTTTAAACTGGCCCCGCTCCGGGGGCCTATATACAGGTGAGCGACTTCAGGGCCATCATGGCCCTCTTGTTTATTTTCATTATTTATAAATGATATAAAAGACATGTTTCTGCAAAATGGAGAAAATGGTATTGATGTTAATATGTTTAAGATATTTTTATTGTTATATGCTGATGACATTGTTATATTTGCAAATTCCGCTGAAGAATTACAAAAGTGTATGAACCTACTAAATGATTATTGTAAAACTTGGAAGATGAAAGTTAATGTTTCAAAGACTAAAGTAATGATTTTCAAAAAGGGCGGTAATTTACCAAGAAAATTAGAGTTCTATTTCGATGGTGAGCAAGTAGAAATTGTAAATAAATTTTCGTATTTAGGTATAGTGTTTACATGTGGTGGATCACTTTCAATAGCACAAGATACATTAGCAGGTCAAGCACAAAAAGCGATATTTAGATTAAATAGATATTTGTATAAATTAACTTTTATATCTCCTGAACATAAATTGGATTTATTTGACAAACTTGTTACCCCTATTTTAAATTACCGCAGCGAAGTATGTGGTTTTACTAATAATAAGAATTTACCTACAGTTTTGTAAATGAATCTTAGCGGTCAAGAAAACAACACAAAATGATTTTGTATACGGGGAATTAGGTAGAACAAGCTTAAAATGTACACACTTTTTAAATATTATCAAATTTTGGATAAAAATTATTCATTCACATGAAAACAAATATGTTCATAGTCTCATAGAGTTTATCATATGTTAAAGAATAATTATGAGAATAATTCCAAATAGATTAAACTGGTTTTCATCCTTAAACGAATTACTATGTACTCTGGGTTTCTTTGATGCTTGGCTACAGCAAAGTGTTGGCAACATTGATTTAATTTTGTATTTTGTATTTTGTAAAACAAAGAATAAATGATCAATTTATACAAAATTGGTATAGTAGAATTAATGAATCAAGCAGAGCCTTATTTTATAGAAACATAGCTTGTTTTCAATTTCAGCCTTATTTAGAATTTTTCAATGTTAACAAATTTTGTCAATCAATGACCAGATTAAGAGTATCATCTCATAGATTAAATATAGAAGCAGGAAGGTGGACAAGGCCAATCAGAACACCAGTTAATGAAAGAAAATGTAGTGTTTGTAATTCATTGGAAGATGAGTATCATTTTATCATGGAATGTCCCTTATTTATCAATTTAAGAAAACAATATATTAATAAAAAGAAAAATAAAGCCCAAATATGATAAAGTTTATTGAATTGTTGAAATCTGAAGAAAATAAAGTTGTACAAAAATTAGGGTTATTTATTCACAAGGCTTTCATACTCAGAAATGAATATTTTTTCAGTAACTAATAAAAAAAATGAATTTAATATACACATGGTAGAATATAATTAATGTTTGTGAAAATTATTCATGTAAGATTATTTACCTTTGTCTTATAACCTTTGTTTTCGCATTTTTCTAAAGGTTAGAAGATGTTTATTGGTAAAATTGTTTTTTTAACCTGTATTATGAATGGATATATATCATTACCTTACATTTCATTTTCGTGTAAGGTAGGGTAGAGAAAATAATGATGTATATATATTACAGAGCAATATGTAAAGATGTAAAATGATTTATACGTGCAGTCATTATATGTATATAATTACATTTCTAAATTAAATACTAGTTAAATACTAGTTTATATATGTTACCTCCTCCCATATAGATTCTTTTTGTGAATGTATGGGTGTCACATTGCTTTTTGTTAAGTTCACTGTTCGTTGTATGTAGATATTTGTGCTATGTTTATCCTCGCTTTTTAGCCTAATGGAATGTTGAATTAAACTTTGAAACTTTGAAAACATGAAACTTCATAGGATGACAGATCTCAGTAAGAAGAAGTGCAGTGCTTAAGAACTGGTACCCTGCATTTCTTATTTTTTGAGTTATTGCCCTTTGTTTGTTAATTTTAATACTTTATTTTGTCAAGGCCATTTCTCATAAATTATAAAAGCTTTAGACTAGAAACTTCATAGGATGATAGATCTTATTGGTAAGAAGTGCAGTGCACAGAAACTGATGCTCTGCATTTCTTATTTTTTGAGTTATTGCCCTTTGTTGATTTTCATATTTCATTTTTGTCCTGGCCATTTCTCCTAAACTATATTGTTCACAAGGCGACACATCCGACTCGCGGAGTTCTAGTTATACCTTACGCATCATTTTCACTTACCAATGAATAAGGGAATTCTCATTCGGGTAATAAATTGATTGGATGGCAAAATGAATCAATGACATATCTGATTTGTTTTAACTTGTGAAAACATTATGACCACAGGTCATAAATTACTTAACATCTTACATAACAGAAGTTCAGATCGATCAATTAACATTTATTACCCTTTAATCAGATTGAGATTGCATTGCATGGTGTGAAAAACACAAATGACCCTCTTTGGATATATCACACACAAAATAAATAAAGTGTGGATCATTTTATACAGTTTATGAAGGAAATTAGCTCTAAAAAATTGTTTCTTTGTTTAGTTCATAAATAAATAAATTTAACGCTCTTTACATTCAGGAAAATGAATTGTATTAAATCATGCCGACCAAAATGTTGATCAGCTAAATAATAATTCAAATTTATTTAAGGCCGCAAAACTTCTTATTATATATTCAGTTCAATTCAATTCAATATATTTATTGCATAAAACATGTGACATATTTATAGCAAACAATACATGAAATACAATGGAAATGTATGTGTTTTACTTATGTTTATACAATAGTTATTGTCAAAAGTTTTCATTAAGAGCTTATTAATATTGAAGAATTTTTGTTAGCTTCTCAGTAGATTAACATAATATATATAAATTTTCGGCAAATTTAACGCTGTACATGCAGCCGAGAAAATGCTGACCAGTTAGATATATAGAGAAAAATGATAATTTGCCGCGAAATTGTTATTTATTTTATGATGTCTGCAAAGTGAATATATATTATATAAAGTCATATAAATAAATAAAGTCAATATTGTTTTCATCCAACCAACCACCACTACCCAAGGACTCAGTCCTAGTACGATTTAAACATTACTAAGGCCTTTTTACGTATTATTATTTGGATTTTAAAAATAACGATTTCATGCTAATCTGGAAGAAATATGGTAGTAATATGCCTTTAAAGTGAATGGCGAATGCAAGAAAAATTGATATATTTGATAGCAAATATTTCATAAAGTATTGCTATATAACCTTATAAAGTTACTGTGCAATAACAAAATCTTTATTATCGTCCATTATATATATAAAACAATTTCCTTAGACATGTCTAAATGGTCAGAGTTATTACTAAACTTTCTGGTGAGGTGTAATAACTGTTCATACGAGAAAAAAAAAACAATTTGCTTTTATATCAAATAACCAGCATTTTACAGCTGATGATGATAATGATGATGATGATGATGACGATGACGATGATGATGTAGCTGTTGTGTATACATGTATGCATATTTAACTACGTTCAAAACTATCCTCAACTCTCTAACATCTATTCAATAATTTTAAATAACGTTTGGATATACTAGATTAAGCATAACATAATGTCACATGACATATTACATTCCAAGCAAATTCATAATGCATTTTAGATTGGTATTGACACATACAGAATGTTATATATGTATGTCAATCAATGTCTTACATTAGAATGTTTGAGGCTGTACTATGTACAAGTCGATCTGTAATAATTATTATGTCCAATTTATAGTGTATGGAAACATTGATATTATGAAAAAATATGTCTCGTCGTCAGAAAATGGGGAGATTACGACAACTAAACTGCTTTACAACAGAACTCCTTTACCGCAGCAACCCTTTAAGGAAGAACAAAAGCTTCCGATAATCTTGCTTATTTGTTAAGTAGTTCATATTTTGATAAATTTATTTCAACTATTGAACACAATGATGATTGTGATAACAATCCTAATATTCCCCATAGATTTTCTATGGATACAGTTATCAATACACACGGGGACAGATTATTAGAATTATGTCAAAGTAGCAATATATGTATAATAAATGGTAGGGTCGGTGACGATGCCGGTATTTGTAGTTACACAAACCTTTCACCGAACGGTAATAGCCTGATCGATTATGCATTATGCTCGCGCGAGTTGTTCCCCCTTGTTTCAAACTTTATAGTTCACGATTTATACTCTATATCGACACATTGTCCTATTGAATTAGATATAACTGTTAACCCTTGTACAACTTTATGTTCTTGTAATAATAGTTGTTTTTATGATAAAATCGTATGGGATGAAAATAAAACTGATTGTTATAGATCTGCTATTTTATCAGAATTATGTAATATAGATAATATTGTAAGCAACATTGTATCGCAGGAAATCGGTGTTAATGATGGTGTATTTCAAATATTCTTTACGACAAAGCATTTAATATTTTGGGTAAGAAATGTTCAATTGAAAAAAAAAGAAACATGAAAATAAAAGAAATATGAAAGTCCCTGGTTTAACAATGACTGCGAGGTGGCACGGCGGGAGTTTAGAATAGCTAATCGATATTTATAGGAAAAACAAATCTTCTTAAAACACAATATTATTAAAAACTAAACGCAATTGACATTACGCCAGAGAAGGGATCGCTCCGCCCACTGATTCACGTGACCCGGTCAGTAAGAACCTTAGACAAAATACGCTACCGATGTATTCGCAAAGCTGTTGTGCCACTAATGTTACCAATGAATTAACCTTATATAAATTTTGTAAATATAGAAGTGTGATGCTTTTAATGGTTTTATTGAATAGTAGATCTGTAATTCAACGTATAAATGTATTATGGTATTTTTAGAAAGTAAAAGAAAATCTGCATTCACGTATTAATGACACATAAAAGGTTTTGCAAAGATAGTGTTACTTATTGTTGACTTCATTGAAAATTTAAAACTGACAAAATATCATTATATCTTACAAATTCAAAGAGAGACTATAATTATGTAGAAACGTATATGATTATGTTATGATTGTTTTATTTTGAAATTGAAGTAAAGAAACATAAAAAAATCATGGAGCTAAATATAAATTGTGTATATATCTGTGAAAAAACAGTAAAGTTATATTAGTGACACAAATAAATTCAAAATCATTTTTCGGGTTTTATGTGCGAAATTCAGTTTTAATAATACATTAATTTGTTCATGAATTGTTAAAATGGATTCAGAAAAGTGCATGCCCTTGCTAACTTTTTATGATATGTGATTATTTATTGCTTACATACATTTGATATGATTCACGACAAAACACAACGTTATTCTCTTTAAAATAAACTTCACATATATCAGACATTATGTTATTGGTATTAGTTTCGTATTTTAGCAGATCTATTTGAATATTGAAATATTCAGGTTAGATAATTTCACCCAATTTTTTATTGTATTTACTAATTATATTTGCATTTTACGGCTGCGTTTTTACTTACGCTATACGTTATAAACGAAAGAATGTCATATCTCCTGGATATTCTGGGACCTTATAATATGTAATGTGATTATTAATAGATAATTTGGGGAAAGTGGATTTGTTTAAACCCTTTCCCTTTTCAATGCATTGTGTTATAGCCAGGATAAATGTTTCGTACTTATTATTTCCATATGTAGAAAATTATTGACTTATTGTATAATAAACTAATGTCAGTATATTTGGTAACTTAGCATGAAATTAACAGAAAATTAAAATAATTTCATTCTAAATTACTTCTGCACCATTGTCTTAGACACGTAGCTTGTCTAAGGAAAATGGTGGACATCGTAGGCATCTTAACGTGGAACTGATAACAATCGCTGATTGGCTTATCTCTGTGACCCCTGCCTGTTTGATTGACAGGCGGCGTAATGTCAATTGTTATAAAATTTCAAAAAAGAAAGCACGTGCAAAATACAATATAAATCAAAAGCAAAATCTACATTGTTTAGCAAAACATCAACTAAAAAAATTTTGGAAAGAAATATGCAAAATAAAAAATCAACAGCGAGTGACATTAGCAAAGAGGAATTTTTTGAACATTTTAAAACCCTTTTTTCAGTAGACAATGTATTTAGCAATGATGAAACAGAGAATAATTTGGCTGAGGCTTGTTTAGAAGAGAATGTTATCTTACAATTAGATAAAGAGTTTACTATCTCAGAAACTGAAAAAGCAATTTCATCATTTAAGTGTGGAAAAAGTGGAGGTGTTGATAATTTGATAAGTGAGATTTTTTAGAGTGTAAAGATATAATTACACCAACGCTTTGTAAATTGTTCAATTATATGTATATAAATTGCGTTTATCCTGAAACCTGGACAAAAGGAATTATTGTTCCCGTGCCTAAAAAGGGAAACACTAGTGATGTAAATAATTATAGAGGCATTACTTTACCTAGAGTTTTTTTCAAAAATATTATCAATTATGTTAGATTCTCGCCTTCGTGGGTGGGCAGAAACTAATAATTTGCTGTCAGACTATCAATTTGGTTTTCGTAAAGATAAAAGCACTATAGACTGTATTTTTGCTCTTAATTCAATTATGAATAAAGTAATAAGAAATGAAAATACAACATTATATTGTGCATTTATTGATTTTCGTAAAGCTTTTGGTGTTGTTTATAGGAATGGTTAAAATTAATTAAAATTAATAAAACACGGAGCGTCTTCAAGAATTGTAAATATGTTAAAAGTCATGTATTAAAATGTTAAAACATGTGTAAGAGTAAATGGCTCCTTAAGTGAATTTTTCGATTGTAACACAGGCGTTAACAGGGAGAACCATTATCTCCTCTGTTGTTTATAGTTTTTATTAATGATATGTATGACTTTTTTACGATGACAATATTGATTTTTTCTCTATTGAAGATTTAAAATTATTTCTTTTATTGTTTGCTGATGATACTGTGTTGTTCTCATATACAAAAGAAGGATTACAAATATTATTAGACAAACTACATTTATATTGTCAAAACTGGGGAATAACTGTTAACCCCGACAAGTCAGTTGTAATGATATGTAAAAAGGGCAATAGGCCTTCAAATGATGTTTTTCTGTATGATAATAAAATTCTTAATATTGTTAAAAACTTTGTATACTTGAGTGTAACAATTTCCTCAAACGGTAGTTTTAATCAAGCACAAAAATGTTTATCTGAGCAAGCCTTCAAGGCTTTATATGCACTCAACTCGCTTTTTGATAACTTGTCATTGAATGTTTCTGAAAAAATTAAACTATTTGATTCTATGATAATGCCTATTCTTAACTATGGGTCTGAAATATGGGGCTTTCATAATTCACCAGATATTGAGCGAGTGCATAAAAAGTTTATGAAGCAAGTTTTAGGTGTTAGACAACAAACATGTAATGCTACCGTATATGGTGAATTAGGTAGAGTTCCCCTTCTTGTTTTACGTAAGATAAGTATTGTAAAGTTTTAGTTTAGAACTGCTAAGAATCCAGATTCATTTTTGTATAAACTTATGATGATGACAGATAATAACAATCAGTTTGTTAATAAATGGACCAATGATGTAAAATGTCTCTTTCAGGACTTAGGCTTTTCTTACTTATTTGATAACCTTCATTCTATTTTTCTTAAGTCTATCAATATTATCAACAATGATTTTCTGAAATAAATAATTCTGGTAAACTTGATACGTATAGTTTAATTAAAAGCACATTTGGAAAAGAGAAGTATGTTGATTGTATAACAAATAGTAAATTTAGAATAGCCCTTTCACGTTTTAGATGTTCTGCTCATAAATCAATGATTGAAGAAGGAAGATTTAGAAATATTGAAAGAAATCAACGATTTTGTTTAAAATGCAATATGAATGTAGTGGAAACGGAATATCATATTTTACTTGCTTGTCCGTATTACATTGATATACGAAGAGAATATTTACCTAAATACTACTGCTCTTGGCCAAATGTACTCAAATTTAAAATGTTAATGAATAACTTGAATAATTTACATGTATATGTTTATTTTACAAAACCTTGAGCAGTTAAGTCAATTTAAATGGTATCGGGACAGCACATTCTGTAAAGTTTATTGTCAAATTCTACATTATTGCCTGGTATTTTTATTGTCACTTCACATACATAGTACTAAAGGCTGATATGATATGCTATAGTCACATTTCGATTAAATAAAGTTATTTGATATGCATGTTATGGTACAAAAACGACCCAGTAGAATGATATTGTAAACAACCGGCCACATATCGATATATTTGACATTCCACATAATCAAAGGAAGTGTAAGTAAGATGTTCAGTACCAATTATGTAATATTATGTAATTCACATACAGTAACCTCCACTTACAGCGAACACGGTTATAGCGAACTTCCGGTTATAAGGAAGGCCCGAATTTTGCCCTTCTTTATTTAATATAAAATATACGGTTAAAGCGAACACGGTTATAAGGAATAATTGCTGATAAGGAACTCATTTCTTAGTCCCAATTTAGTTAAAAGTACAGAAAATTACACTTTTGTATATCGGCTATCCGTATTAAAACTCGGCCGAATATACCGTTTATTGTTGTATGTATTTCAAGATTTCTATTAAAATGAATTTGTATAGCAGTACGTTATAGTTTTCAATTCAGGATATTTTTGCATAAGTTCTTGTCACCAAGATAAAACAGTTATTCCCTTTTCTTCTATTATTTCTTTTCTTTAATAGTTTTGCTCGAGCAGAATAATTATGATCATTTATGATTGGTTTTCAACATAATGAAGCATGCTTGCTAATCCATTTAAATCTACAAAGCACGCTTGATTAAAATGAAAATAAATCTATATATTTCATAAGTAAAAGTCTCCCTTAAAATATAATAGAAGATATTTGATATAAAAGGAAGGAAAACTCGAAAATATTGTGTATTCTTGATCATGTAAAGAAAGCGAAAAGCATTGAGTTTAGAAACAAAATATGATATTTTATGAGAAATTTAGAAAAAACTGAAACTGAAATACCAAAGCATTTTCAAATTATCGGGTATTGTGTGTAAAAAAGAAATAAATGACTATTTTTCTTAATCAAATGCTCTTAAAAATAGCAGACGATTGTAATCAATCAGTTCGTTATATGTAAATCTGTTCGCTATAAAAACTCCTGATACAAGGAACTAATTCGCTTTATGCTTACAAGGAACTCCGGACATAAGGAACAGATTTTGAATGTCCCAATGAGTTCGTTATAAGCGGAGTTTACTGTATATGAAATTTTATCTCTAACTCTATTTGGTTCAAATTTAAATTACTGATAATAAAAAAGTCTGATGATACTTTCCAATCGCAACTATTCGGCCCTTTCCGTCAGTCTTCGGATAAGGACCTCGAACACAATAGTATGAATACACAGAACGGATGCGGTATTTCGGTCTAACCTACGCTAAGAAACTAAACATGTTAACAAAAAGTAATTTAATGCTGGGAGTTGTTGACAAGTTTATTTCCAATATATGTAGTAAAAGTTCACCTAAAATAAGTGAATTCATAGATACAAAAGCAAACAATACATTATTTATATATTTATTATTATAGTTGTAGAAACCGAAAGTACAAAAAAACCAACCTGTTGACATTTATTCGGATTTGTTTAAAATTGAACATCAGTGGGCATATTTAAATTACAAATTGTTGTCAGACATATTTTCAAGCATAAGAGTACCGGAACAGACATTAGATGTCAAATATATACATTCGTTTTACATTATCTCTGTTTTTGTTTACATCTGAAGCCACGTGGTAGAACTACTTTCAATCCGTATTGTTTCCGAGGTTATTATAGATAATAGCCGAGGCAGTTCCGAATGCTCGAACACAATAGTATTGAATACACAGAAAACGGCGATGCGGGTATTTCGGTCAAACCTACGCTAAGAAACTTAACATGTAAACAAATAGTAATTTAATTAATGCTGGGAGTTGTTGACAAGTTTATTTTCAATATACGTAGTGAAAGTCCACCTAAAATAAGTGAATTCATAGGTACAAAAAGCAAACAATACATTATTTATATATTTATTATTATGGTTGTAGAAACCGGAAAGTAACAAAAAACCACAACCTGTTTGACATTTAGTCGGATTTGTTTAAAATTGAACAATCAAGTGGTTTCAAATTGTTGTCAGACATATTTTCAAGCATAAAGAGTACCGGAACAGACATTAGATGTCAAATATATACATTCGTTTTACATTGTCTCTGTTTCTGATTACATCTGATGATCTGAAACCACGTGGTAGAACTACTTTCAATCCGTATTGTTTCCGAGGTTATTATAGATAATAGCCGAGGCAGTTCCGAATGGATACTTTCAAGAGAGGGCTTATGTTTACGCAAATGAGTCATTTTTATGTCGATTCAAATAAAGTCCCTCTTCTTTTCGTATATGAATAGACAATGCAGGACAATTCAAATCATTTGCTTATATTCACCTTTGCATCGGTTTAGCATCAAAATATTAGCTTCTCAACTGTTTAAATTGTTTATTTAATTGTTTACTACTTATAGAAACTTTCTCTTTGTAGACTAACGTTAACTTTTTAGGCCTAATAATTAATCGTCTCTTTTATTTCATTGTCGGTTTCTATTATTTCCTGTTACATGATATAAAAGTAAAGTAATCAACCCGTCCGTGCTTAGACCTGTTTCCAGTTCTGTTTTTATTTGGGTCCTGCTAGGCTCCTTGCCGGTGGTCCTTTGTTGCTGGGCAGTGTTGGAGTTGCGGTCATTGAACGCCACCTTTCCTGTTTGATATTGTTTTTCATATTTTCACACAAAACAAAGACACGAACTTTATCCATGGGTAACCAATTTGGACCTAATCTACAGTCATTGCGTTTTTATTTGTTTATAAGAGTTAGCAGCATTTATTCTCCACCGCCGATGGAATCGGGAGGGGGATATTGTTTTGGCGTTGTCCGTCCTTCCTTCCGCCCGTACGTCCATCCGTCCGTCCGAATATCGTTTCCGCACAAGTTCTTTGCAACTACTAACTGGAATTCAACGAAACTTTATGGAAACCTTCAATATTAAGAGGCGATACGCTTATCGTCGCCTTGTTCCGGTCAGATTCTTTAACTCAGAGTTATGGCCCTCGATTAGTTATGCAGTATGCATATAGAGCAATAATCGTTTACGTGCTACTTCTCTGCAACTACTGACTGGAATTCAACGAAATCTTATGGGAACCTTGAATACTAACAGGAGATGCGCATATCGTCGCCTTGCTCCGGTCAGATTTTTTAATTCAGAATTATGGCCCTTGAATAGTTATGCAGTATGCATTAAGAGATATAATCGTTTCCGCACTACTTCTCTGCAACTACTTGCTAGAATTCAATGAAACTTTACGGGGACCTTCAATACCAAGAGGAGATGCGCATATCGTCGCCTTGTTTCGGTAGGACTCTTTAACTCAAATTTATGGCCCTTGATTAGTTATGCAGTATGCATATAGAGCAATAATCATTTACGCGCTTCTTCTCTGCAACAACTGTCTCTGGAATTCAACGAAATCTTATGGGAACCTTGAATACTAACAGGAGATGCGCATATCGTCGCCTTGTTCCGGTCACATTCTTTAATTCAGAGTTATGGCCCTTGAATGTTTATGCAGTATGCATATAGAGATATAATCGTTTCCGCACTACTTCTCTGCAACTACTTGCTAGAATTCAATGAAACTTTATGGGGACCTTCAATACCAAGAGAAGATGCGCATATCGTCGCCTTGTATCGGTAGGACTCTTTAACTCAAAGTTGTGGCCCTTCATTAGTTATCCAGTATGCATATAGAGCAATAATCGTTTCCTCACTACTTCTCTGCAACTACTGGCTAAAATTCAACGAAACTTTATGGGAATCATCAATATCAATAGGAGATGCGCATGCTATCCCCTTATTCCAGTCAGACACTTACAGTAATGACCCTTGATTTGTTACGCAGTATGCATATAAAACAATGATCATTTCTGTGTCATTTTTTTGCAAGTACTGGCTGGAATTCAACGAAATTTAACAGGAACCATCAATTCTAAGAGGAGATGCGCACATCATTGCCTAGTTCTGGTCAGACCCTTAACACAAAGTATGGCCCTTGATTAGTTATGTAGTATGCATGTTGAGCAATAGTCATTTCTGCGCTTTTTCTCTCTGCAACTGCTGGCCGGAATTCAACAAAACGTTATGGGAACTATCCATACTAAAAGGAGATATGCATGTTGCCTTGTGCCGCTCAGACTCTTCAACACAGAGTTATGGCCCATGATTAGTTATGCAGTATGCGTATAGAGCAATTATCATTTCCGCACTACTTCTCTGCAACTACTATACAATAACAATAAATACCAATGGGAGATGCGCATATCATTGCCTTGTTCCGGTCAGAGCCTTCAGGACAGAGTTATGGCCCTTGATTAGTTTTTCAGTATGCATATAGAGCAGTATTGCTATTTCTTTTCAACTTCTGGATTGATTTCAACAGGACTTTATGGGAATCATTAATACGAAACGGAAATTTGCATACCACGATAAATTTACAGAAGTAAAGCCTTATTTCTCCAGTTGTTGTGTTAACCACTACTCGGCGGGGGATATAAATTCAACGAATTTGTTTGTTTTACAGTAAAGATGACAACTAAAGAACATAAGCGTGATTATTTTGGGTCAGAAATGGCAGAAGATGATATACAGATTGAAAGCCGAATGGTATGTTCCAATATGAAATTTTTTTTCATTATAATTCTCGATGTGATTAACATTTAAATGTGTAGAACAAAAATATTTAAGCAATTAAATAAGAAAAATAAGAAATGAAAAGTTTTTCTGCATACAATATCAGTTACCAGTAGGTAAGGTTAACACACACACGGAACGGTTTATATTATTTAAGGCTTTGGTGATATTCCCAACATTACGTCGCCTGAAAAACGTTTTGTTCTAAGTGCCAATTTGTTACTTTTGAGAAAAAGGCATTCAAAAATTCAATTTTGCAAAACTTTTTTATATATTGTTGGATTTTGAAAATTTAAAAATTATTTAACGTGTTTTCAAACACCCAATTTAATAACAACAAAATAAGCGCATTTTAATATTTGTTTTGCATGAAAATACAAAAAAACGTTTGGAGATAGAACAGTCCTTGTAACTTTTTTACAAATTTTGTAAATATGATAGTGTTTATTGTGACTTAGAACATTATGTCTTTTAAGTTGAATTAATAAATGTCACATAGAACAGTACGTTTTATTGCAGGGCTCTCAATTATCTATCTCTTAATTAAAAGCATTCGACCACCTGCATTTCATGGATCATATCATACTATGAAATTCAAAATCATATTAAAGTCTTAAGGTACAGCACTTAAACAAACAGTATTAAAACAAAAAAGTAAATAAAATACAAACCGAAAATCTTTTTGTGATTTTAATTAATTCAATTTTTTTAAACTTGTAACTTTAACATAGTGACAAAACAAACGTGTAACTCTGCCTATGGCTTGTGCAATAAGCTTAAATCATTGATTAGATGTAAGCCAATAACTACATATTTTCCATAGATATATTGAAATCATTCTTCAAAACTTGCATAATCTATAATAATAACACATAGTTAAATCTATCTTTTTTAAGATATTTGTTCTAACAAAGCTAAACAACATATAACACTGAACACTTAAACTTAAACTTTACTTGAAGTTAAACATCTGTAACCTTTAACATGAACACAATGGCATTATATAATGTATACACGTAATTGCTTTATTCTAAGCAATAATATCAACACTAAACTTCAAACAAAACAATGCATTTGTTAAACTTAAATTTTGGCGTTTGTGGCCAATGTATATATCAACTAAATTGTGTCTTCACTTTTGATACTGTTCTAATAGCATAAAAACAGGAAACCTGTTTTATTCAATACATATGCTCAGTTTTATTTATTTGAACATGCTTTCATTTTTTTGTTATCACTACTTGTAGCAGTTGATTCTGGAAACAGTCGTTTTCGTCTACATGTTCCTATTTTACAAAGGTTTTCTAAATAGGCTCTATCTGTGTCTGGAAGAAATTTAAGCATGGATTCAATATCCTTTAACTTATCATCAGAAATGTTTGGTTTGGTTTTCAGATAATGAATAAAAAGGTGTTCTGTCAATTCCAATAGTATTCCCTGATCTGTTTGACGAACAAGATAAACTATATCGAACAGGGGTTCAGTAAAGCTTAATCTGTATTGCACATGCATGGGTTAATTCAGATGTTAGCTTAATGCATTTTACTTTTGTAAATGGTACGCTACTGTATTTGAAACAAGTAGAAGAAGTCTGGAAATCACGTAAATCTTTTGATGATAACTGAATAATTTTCATGTTAGCAGGCCTGACCTTTTGAGTTCTTTTACTACACTTAATGGCTATATATCTGCACACATTTAAAGTGTTTCTCAATGTGTGAATGCACATTATCCACCTCTTGAATGGCAGAGTGTCCTGGTGTACCAAACTTTTGAACGATTTCCCTGACTTCACTATGACAGAATAAAAAATTTCTTAACGCAAACGTCATAATTGAATTTCTGTTTTGTGGTACACAAGAATCCGACCACAATATAAAACGTTGAATACCAAGGATGTTGCTTCAAAACATCTTCCAAAACTAAGATCAATGCACTAGCGATTTCATTAGCGCCTCTACCAGCTATACATTCATTCCAGATAACATTATATGCAATCTTAACTATGGAACAATGCGCTGTAAGATTGAAGACATTTAACTTTCTCTTATAAAAAAGTTAGACACAATAGCCCTTGGACAAGTGATGCATATCAAAAGATATTACTGCTTCATTGCCTCCACGGTCTTTGTCTCTTTCTTCTTTAGTTGCTAACTTATCAGTCACATGATTCTCGTATGTACGAGCAAATTCATCGGAAACAGCGGTAGTAGCACTTTGTGTCTGAATATCAAACTGTTTGACATAAATCACATCGATCCTTTTTCGGTTGAAAAAATCCAATATTGAACTCAGTGTTAAAAATCCGTCTATAGTGATGAATAGGCCTAGAATCCCTGTTGCATCTTCTACATATAAATGACACATTTGTGTAAAAGATTAACCAGATTCTAAATAGCTTTTACTTGTTGTAGCGCGACAGTAATGTGATGGTATTGTCGGGAAAGAATTTATGTGATTTCTTATAAAATCTTCGTCAGCTACTGAAAATTTTACCCTTAAAATCTTCATACCTCCTGTTTTCATCAGACTTTCTATGAAACCATTCTATTCGCCTCTGGCTGATATCTAATGTTTGTAAGTAAAAACTTTTACACACTTTAATCTTATTTTGTCCCTTTAGAACGTAATAAATATATATAATTTGTCTCCTGGACTGCTCAGAATTCGTTCTTTGACGAGCTTTTAACACTTTAGATGTTGTTTGTGCATAAAAAACATTTTTGTCAGAATCATTGAGGGACCAAAAATAGTCAAATATTTCTTTTTGGTTTTCCCTTGAAAGCTTCTGAGAACAATGATATTTACAACCAGAACAGTCTTTCTTTATCTGTAATTCTCTAGCCCTTTGCAATTTACCAGTAACTTCCATGTATTCTTCGCCAGATTGCCTTCTTCTTTTCCTGATGTTTTGTTTCCACAATTTTGGATTTTTCAACTTTTTTGCGACCCTGTCTGACATTGTTATTACACTCGTTATTGTGATCACTGTTTCCAATTTCTTGATTGTTAACACGTTTTCTTATTTTTTTGACTTTCAATATCCGTTTCATTTATCTGCATGCCATTTTCATTGATCTTTTCTGCTTCGCTTAATGATATCATTATTTAGTTGGCCGTTAAAATCTTGTAATGTACAATCCAGATCTGGTGACTTTTCAATTAGCTCATGATTGTTTTAAATAATTATCATTTGTATCTAATTTGCTAAAATTATTTTCATCGTCAACATGCTGATCCAAAACGTAAATTTCAATAAGCACATTTCCTTCATCTTTTTCAATATCTTGCTGTGCGACATTTTCTGATTCAGTGTCCAAATTCGAACAGTTCATAGAATTTTCAGTGTTAACTAGATGTTTACCTTTGTTTGAGTCAGCATTTTGTTTGTCGTCAGAATTTACATTTTCATCAGCTGTGTCCAAAAAACTGTTGAATTTATCTTCAAACTCATTTGCTGAAATATTATCATCTGTTTAAAATTGCTACAGCTTCTTCTACAGTATATTTACTGCGATTCATTTTTATACAAGTGAAAATTACAATTTCTATAAATATCTATGAATTCCCTCTTAAATTGTGCCCTTATTTCACTAGACTCATCTCGAAGTGATAGATGAAAGAACAAAAGTGATTTGCTGGTCTCCATTACAGCTGAGCATTGTTCCAAAAAGAGAACTGCACCCCACAAGCATCAAGCACTATCAACTGGTTTTTTTCTAATATCTTGATAATAGTGTTAGGGGAAATTCTCGTAAACGATACATACAGTTGATCAATCTTGTTGCAATATCGGATAGCTAAAAAGTCTTCATCTACTAGGTTTTTACAACCATCAACAGAAAGTATTTGTAAATTGAGGCACTGTTTCAAAAAACACAATGTAGATATTGGACATTGACTGATATTAAGCCAGTACAACTTGTTCCCTTGAAAGTGTTTTGAAAATAAAAAGTCAATGTCTGGAGCAAGATAGCTGTAGCCGCTTGCGGGAATAATAAAACTTTCAATTTTTCTGGAATGCTGAAAAATTCTTTCCAGAGTTCCCTTATAAAAATGCACAGGATTGTCAAATTCAAATTCTCGCCACAGGTATGATGTAGTAGTAATTATGTTATTGAATGCTTTACACGTCCTGTTTGTGTTTGTTAAAAGTTCTTCTAAACGTAGGTATGACAAAATTCTGGCAATTACTTCAGTCGGCAGTGTAAACAGGTTTTGCTTGAAGAGACCTGAAAGAAGGAAGATTTATTATTTTATATTCAAAACAGTTATGTGCAAATGGCGATCATGTACGAAACATAACAAGCGTTATGTCATATACATTCAGATATTCGAAAATGTATAACAATGCGAACAAAGATATTGAAAGGAATTAAGTTTCTTCCTATTGACTTTGGTATAAAAATGTTTTTGCTTTAAGTTATCTTTTATTTAGTAAAATAGTGCACTCAAAAATACATACATGTATAATGTGTATAAATTTCTTTATTTAAGAAGTTCAAAACTTGTTGTATCACCCCATTTTTGTTTACAAATATTTGGATGAAAATCGTATGATCACATGTGTTTCTATCCGAAAACAAAACACGTCCGAAATCATTTGAAAGCGTGATTAGTTTTAAGTAGTGTTTAAATATTTGCAGTTAATGTAAAATAATTGTCACTGATTGGAGTTTATCAATAAAAACATGATATTAATCAATACTTACATTTAGTATATATATAGGAAATCAACAGCAAACGTTGCAAAACCAGTATACTCAAAATATTTGTACAATATGGCGGGCGTCCTGCCATCACGTGATTTAAATGCTATGCCCTGATTCGATATCTTGGATTTAGAACACTGTGTTTTTAAAATAAAATACGGTCAAATACACTTAGAACAGTCTGTTGCATATGCCTCACAGGTCATGTGACATGTATCGATGATATGTATGGTCAAATAAGTTAGAACAGTCTATCTTGCAAAACGCACTGAATTTGTGGAGATAGAACAGAATGGTTTTGTTGTAATTTATCTATGAAGCTTTGTTACACAAATATAACATGCCAAGGAGATAGAACATCCCATTACGGACCAAACTGTGTATTTAACTTTTTTTTTGAAAATTTGGAGATAGAACATTACAGTTTTCAAGCGACGATTAGCTAATTGATCCTTTAGTAATTGTCACATGTAAATAGTATTGGACCTACATTATTGCATGAATTCATTTTCATGGTGTATCTCGCAATGATACAACACAATCGTATATACCCCCTATCTGGTGTAAAGCAATAAGGAGGACAGTTTTCTCAGTCAGTGTTTCTTTGTTTCTTTTTCTTTAAATCTTTGGTTGACAACCGTGAATCTATTGAATTCTGGAAGTCACACTACATTTCAAATATTTGAATAGGAAATAAATATGCATGCCTTAAACATCACTCAGACATGTACATCAAATATATTCACAATTGCATATGTTGTAAAAATGTTGATATTCAATACTTGTTGCTATTTTTCGTGAAAGAGTTTGAACCTTGCTCAGGAACAAACAAGAAGCCTGCTAATTTAATACACCAACAACTTGATTAATATTTATGACTTTTTTATTGTTGAATGTTTTTACAAGACATGGTTTGATAAGAAAAGAGGAATTACTGCCCAGTACTGGACAAATTAATTTAATATATTTTGTGCAAAATATTGTCGGTAGCATGGCTACAGATCAAAAGAAGAGTCAATTTTTAATGAGTCTAAAACCCTTTAGAATAAATATTGTATCTTGATGTGTTCTTTCAGGAAAATATGTCAATTGGAAATCTGTAAGTTTCATCTTTTATAAACATTGTTTTTAAAATAAATTTATTTCAAAAGGATTCTTTTCAAACTAGAACTGCTCAAATTATTGTTTAATTTAAATATATCTTGAAACATAAGGCCATAAATGAAAGGTTATAAAACAAATAGCAACTGTTGGTAAATATTTTTAAAGAAAAATGATATCTTTATTCTCTCTGATTAGAAAAAGCATTGGTGTATAGCAGGTGCTTATTGTATTTCAGAACAAGCAATTCGAAGCTTTTTGATAAACCGCAACCATTGATATATACAGATAAAGCAGGACCGTTGCAGCTTAATGGAGATGTTTTGACTCAACTTTCTCATATAAACAAGAAATTGAATGTTGTCTGTGTTTGCGGTTCTTATAGAACTGGGAAATCGTATTTAATGAATTGGATTGCAGGCGACAAAACAGGTAAGTCAGCTACTAGTAAGTCAGTTCATACATTCCATACATGAAAATAAAAGAAAAGTTTTGAAATCTGGAAAAGTGAAGTCCCCTCGGAAGCATTGTTAACAACATAACTTACTAGCTTAACAACATTTCGGCAAAACTAAAATCAATCATGTATGTTAATGTTAATCGTGACCCGATATTTTTAGACTTAACAGTCTATCATTTACTTTAAGGGTTTAATCTTGGCGATACAGTTCGATCAGAGACAAAAGGTATATGGATCTGGTGCAGAGAACATCCAAAGCAATCGGACCAAGTGTTAGTTTTGTTAGACACAGAGGGATTTGGTGATCCGGAAAAGGTTGTATTAACTTGTCATTTCTTAAACACAAGAATAAATCTTTAAATAAATGGCATAAAATTAATAAAAATGTATGTGTATTCAAAATGCCTGATATAGCTTGTTCTTACAAAACAGTTTAATAACTCTAGTTTTTTTATTAGCTCACCTGAGGACAATGTCCTCATTGTGGGCTTTTGTGATGGATGGTTTTTTGCGTCCATCGTCCGTGCGTCAACAATTTCTTTAAACAAATTCTCCTCCTTAACCACTTGGCCAACTTTGTTGAAACTTTGCAGAGTGTTCCTTGCATTAAGCCCTTCCTCCAAATGTGTAAGGAAAATTAAATTTGAAGAACTCTGGTTGCCATGGCAAACTAATTTTCTTTTTAATTTAAAGAAAATTTTCTGAATAAAAACCACAAGCCTTGAAACTTGGTTTGTAACATGATCATAGTAGTGGTCCTCTACAAAGATTGTTCAAATTATGCCCTCAGGGTCAAAAGGGGCTCCGCCAGGGGGCTCATCAGTTTTATAAAAAAGGGAAATCTTTAAAATCCTCTTGTCAAAAGCCACAAGGCATAGAGCCTTAACATTAAGTTTGTACTATTATCTCTAGTGGTCCTGTACAAAGATTATTAAAAGTATGCCCCTTTGGTTTAAAAGGGCCCCACCATGGGGATTACTCGATTTAAAAACAAAATCTTCAAAAATTTCTTGTCAAAAACTTAAAAAGCCTTCAGCTTTGATACTTGGTGTGTTATATGGTCTAGCGGTTCTCTACAAAGAGTATTCAAATAATGTCCCTAGGGTCAAAAGGGGCTCCGCAAGGGGCCTCATCAGTTTAATAAAAGGATGTATAAGGAAATCTTCTTGTCATAATCCACAAGGCCTAGAGCCTTTATATTTGGTATGTAACATGATCTAGTAATCTTCTACAAAATTGTTCAAATACTGTCCAAAAGATTAAAAGGGGCCCCGCCAGGGGGCTTATAGATATTTTTAAAAAAATCATTGAAATCTTCTTGTCAGAAACCACAAGGTCTACAGTTTTAATATTTGGTATGTGACATCATCTAGTGGTCCGCTACAAAGAGTGATTAAATTGATCCCCTTAGGTCAAAAAGGGTCCCACCAGGAGCTCCTCGGTTTATATAAAGTTAAACATAAAAATCTTCTTGTTAAAATCCACCAAGCGTAGAGTCTTTACATTTGGCATGTAACATGATCTAGTGGTCCTCTACAAAGATTGTTCAAATGATGTCCCGATAATGAAAAGGGGCTCCGCCAGGGGGCTTATCAATATTTAAAAATCTTCTTGTCAAAAACACAAGGCCTACAGCTTTGATATTTGGTATGTAACATCATCTATTGGTCCGCTACAAAGAGTATTTAAATTAAGCCCCTGGGGTCAAAATGGGCCCCGCCAGGGGGCTCCTCAGTTTTATATAGGGAAATTTTAAAAATCGTCTTGTCAAAATCCATAAGGATGTGCCTTGATATTTGGTATGGTACATGATCTAGTAGTCCACTACAAGGATTGTTCAAAAATCAGAAGACCTAGTGCTTTGATATTTGGTATGTAAGGGTATCTAGTTGTCTTCTAGATTTAAAATAAAACATATTTGAACAACATCTAAACCACTGGTTAAACTTTGAAATAATTCTACTAAAAAAAATCATGGGTGACAGTGTACAGAACTTGTTTAGATTAAGCTGCCCCTTGTTTTCAAATTGTGCTTTTGGGGTGGAAAGGGGCTCCACTATGACATTTTGACAATTTTTTTACGTTAACGATCCATCTCTTCCTTGGCGTTCTGGTTTAAAACTAAATAAACACGAATATATTCATGCGCTTTCAGGCAACTAAATAAGACATTATAGACAATTTCATACCATTTTTGATTGTCACTACGAAATGTATTTTTGTAGTTTGACAATAAATTAGATTTTCATGTTGCTAACATGTTGAACCAGAGAATAATCATGTACACAATAAGAAGGACCTAAGCTAGGTGATAGCCGAGAGGTATTTTTATCTCATTTTCTTATTATATTCAATTTCTTAAGACTTCGCCACTGAAAACTGGTTTTACTCCCATTTTTACATACTATTCACAAAAATATGTCAAGTAATTACAACTTGTACGTAAGGTAATACGGATGCATAGATCCTTTTAGCGAATGGGGAAAAAACTTTCTCTTATAATGAAAGCAGCTCATTATTTCTATGAAAGAAGACAATGATAATGGCAAGCCGAGAGTATCCCGTCTAATCTCCTGCAAGTTAGTAACATTATAAAAATATTTAAATTTTAGAGAGATCCAGAACATGACAACAAAATGTTTTGTCTTGCGCTTCTGATGAGCAGTACACTGATAATAAATGTAAAGTCTGTGATCGAGTACTCAACCCTGAAGGAATTAGAGTATCCTTTTAGTATACATTTAGGTGAGAAATAGATTTTCTGTCGTATGTGTGCAAAATCGATTGTTGGGAAGGTAAGATTTATCATGAACGGTATAAAAAAAAATAAGCGAAAGAGCAAATTATAAACTCAAAAAGGATTTTGTCAAAAAGACTTATGTCACCCATGTAAGTACTCTATGAATGACAGCTGCATGTAAATTCCACCAGCAGTTTCACCTATGAAAGCCAGACAATTTCTTTTGTTTTATAGCCCTGGTGGCAGAGAAGAAGAACGTGCAGGCGATATGCACAGCTAAGATTGGTACGGATCACTGTTGTGAAGTTTCGTTAAAATCCTCCAATATTTTTACCTGTGAAGGCTTGAATAATTGTTATATTTTTAGCTCTAGCGGCCATTTTATGCAGTTTAGCGAAACATGTCAGTCACATGCACACTTATGATTGGTACTAATCATTTCTGTTTAGATACATTGAATCATGCCAGAAGTTTGTCCTGAGAAAGCATAACAATATTTTTTCCATATTTAGCTCTGGTGGCCATTTTTGCAGCAAACCAAACGTGCCGGCAATATGTACAACTAGGTATGCGATGATCAATCTTTTGAAGTTTCGGGGAAATTTGGGAGATGTTTGACCTTTGAAAGCCAAACATTTTTTTCTTCATAGCTCTAGCGGCCATATTATACAGCGAGGCTGAACGTGCCAGCGATATGCACACAACAAAATATAGCACTGACTACTCATATGGGTTTTCCTAAAAATCCCGTCAACACTATGACCTGTGATTTTTTTCTATTGGTAGATATGGTGGCCATTTTGTGCAACACAGCCAAAATTGCCGGCGATATGCACAACCATTCACTGATCACTCCTTTGAAAAATTGTTGAAATCCCGCCAGCAATGTGTCTGTGGAAACTGGAAGATTATTCTTATTATATCTCAAGCGGCCAATTTGTGCAGCGAAACGAACCTGCCCAACTTCAATTTTGTACAACTTCGGGTGGTACTGATCACTGTGAAGTTTCATTGAAATCTTGCTTGTAATTGATCTGTGGAAGCTGGACAAGAGTTTATTATCTATAACACTGGCGGCAATGTTGTGCAGCGACGAAGAACGTCCCTGAGATATGCACAACTTCAGATTGTTACAGTACTTAATTCTCTTTTTAAGTAATGTCAAAAGCCCGCCAGCAGTTTGACCTGTGGAGGCTTTTCTATTCATAGCCCTGGTGCCCTTTTGTGCATCCAAGCCAAACGTGCTTGTGATATGCACAACTAGGTATGATGCTGATCACTCTTGTGAAGTTTCATTACAATCCAAACTGCAGTTGTACATGTGAAAGCCGTACAAGACTTTGCTAGTTATACCTTTAGCGGCCATTTTGTGCAGCCAAGCCAAACATGCCGACGATATGCAAAACAATGTATGGTACTGATCACTCCTGTGAAGTAAAGTTCAAATCCCGCCAGCAGGCGGCCATTTTGTGCAACGAAGCGGAACCGGCGATATGAACACGCTTTGTTAGTACACATCACTCCTGTAAAGTTTTAGTAAAATCCAACCGGCTGTTTGACATGTAAAAACCAGACAAGATTTTTTCTAATTTTAGCTTTGGGGGCCATTATGTGCAGCGACGCAGAACGTGCATGCAATATGCTATGTATGGTACTGATCACTCCTGTGAAATTTCGTTGATAATCCGCCAGCAGTTTGACCTGTAAAAGCCGCACAACATTTTTCTATTTATAGCTCTGGTGGTCATTTTGTGCAGGGAAGCCGATTGTTCGGGCGATATGCACAATTAGGTATGGTGCTGATCACTTCTGCGAAGTTTCATTGAAACCCTACCAGTAGTTTAACCTGTGAAAACCAAACCAGAATCTTGTGGCCTTTTTGTGCAGCGAAGCAGAACGTGCTGGCGATATGCTCAACTTAGATTTGTACGGATCAATCTTGTGCAATTTTGTTTAGGCCTCAACTGACGGTAGGATTTAGAAGTCCAACACCAATTAAAGCTTCAATGTACCAGCAAATCTTAATGTGTGAAGACAACTGTTTCTTGAATTCATACAAATTAATTCTAGATTTACAGGATAGGACATGTGATATCTCTTGATTCTAGTTGTACAGATCTCCCATGATGGTAGGTGACAAATTTCCCAATTATCCCCTGGTAATGTGTTTAATGAATGACATTCCTGAACAATTAGGCTAAAATGTAAACATAGTAGTAAGTTGGTAAAAAGGATGTAGAAAAAATCATTGGGAGCCCCAAGTTGTGGCATGTTCTAATCCAAAGTTAATAAGAAAATAATATAAGACTATTTAAAAAATGAAATGGAGGGGTATCGGTTATTACTCATGCAGAAATTTTTTACTGTTAGACCAAAATACAGAACACGCTTTAGGGTGCTCATTAATGTAATTCATTCCAGAACTTGCTAATTTCCTAAATGCTCCCCCATGCTATCCACGGCCCATCTCTTTATCGCTTTTTTAATGCAAACAATTACTAGTATATAACATTAAACTAAATATAACATATATCAGTAATTTAAATAATAGTGAATAAATTCTTTAAGCGATCCATTCAGAGGGCGTTTCTTTTGGAGGGGAACCTGATGATTCATACAATGTACAGTTACAGTCTGAAGGCAAGTGATGTATTGCTCTGAAAACTGTACATCATATATTTAATTAATATTGTATAACTAAATACTACCGTCTGTTGAGGCCTTTAAAATTCCCAATGTTTAGACCTGTGTAGACCGGACATACTTTTCTTCTTTTAGCAATAGCGGCCATTTTATTCAGTGAAGCGGAACATGTCAGTGAAATGCACATTTATGATTATACACACCAATCCTGTTAAGAAACATTGAATCATGTCAGCAGTTTGTCTCGAGAAAGCCTTACAATATTTTTCCATTTATAGCTCTGGCGGCCATTTTGTGCAGCAAAGCCAAACGTGCCGGTTTTGATATGTGAAAGCTGGACAAGCTAATTGCGGACGCACGGAAAGACTGACAGACGGCCGTGGCAAAAACAGTTTGTCTCCCAAATATTTTGAAAAGATAATATCAAGAGATGTATAAAGCCATATCTATATTTTAGCAAGTGTTTTATGCCTACTTTTAAAGACAAAATATTGGTGAATACATACAGTTTCACTCTCACTTATATAATTATAATGTAGGTTTCAATAAAATAGGATATATGTCATTATTTGTTGTCATGAATTATAGAAACTTCTTAAGAAGAGTACATTTTGCACGCAGATTTAGGCAAATAGTGTACCCATTTGGCATTCGTCTCTGTCAAAAGTGTGTTTTTTTTTCAGAATCGTATAAGTAACCTTTTCGAAATCCGAACAATAGCTCTACAAATGATAAATCGGTATCTCTGTAAATAATGAAATTGACATAACGAATGATTTCCAGTAAAAACCGGATATGCGTGCATTTTAATTGACTCTTGATTTATTTTTTGATTTTATGTTCCTTTTAAGACACTTTACCATCGCAACAAATACTGCAAATTTCTTGAAGAATATTGTTTATACGTTTTCCTTGAGATTTTATTAAGCCGGTTTTAAGAAGTTGCTTATAGAACGACATACATATACGAGTAAGTACCATAAAAGGTTATGTTTTAAAGCATTCTAGTATTGTGGTATATACAATCGTGGATTTCAAGGAATAAGGGAGAAGCAGAGAGAGATCTAGAAATGAGCTTTTGACAAGAAATTGTTAAAAGCACATACTGTAACATTTCCTTAAAATGAAGGCGTAATTATTAATTCCTTAATGATAAAAGTTTCATAGCCAAGCTATCCGACACAATTAAACTTCTAGATGATGATAAAGCGGAAGAAAAACATAATGCCAAAACAATCCAGATTGCTTCTCCCACTCTGATTATGTGCATCAGAGATTTTTATTTGGAAATGATGATGGATGGAAGACTTCAGACAGCAAACGAATACCTTGAAGCTAACCTTAAATCAGTAGAACTGTCTACGTTATCAGAGAAACAACAGAAAAAACAAAAGAAATCAAACAACATTAACGAGTGTATCAAAGCTTATTTTCCAAAGAGAACATGTTTTACGATTGCACAGCCAGCTATGGGTGGAAATCTGAAAAATATCGAACAATTAGATGAAACATCTTTAGACAAGACTTTTGTCGAAGACATCAAAGCATTACAAAATTACGTTTATGACAGAAAACCTAAGTACATTTGTAATGCTAGCAAGAAACCATTAGAGGGACCAGGTAAGTACAGAAATTTCTCTTGAAATCTAGACTGAAATTGAAACTGAAAATCATTAATATATATATATTTTCATATTTCAAAGAAGTGTTATTAAGTCATTAACTGCCAAAACAGCTATATTTATACATACAATTTTGTGATTTTTTTACTTGACTGTGAACATCGGAAGAAAAGCTTGCTCTCGATGGTCTCCTTTAATAGATGTTTTACATTTAACCAGCATAATTTAATATAAAACTCAAAATGTTGAAACGGTTTACTTCAACTAAATAGTTTTATGTTGTACAAATGTAATGTTACCGTTGTCACTGTTGAATGATTTTGTCGGTTAGGAAGGAAATTCCATCAAACAACGTTATTCTGAATTGAAATTTTAATGACCAACGATGGCAAACCGAAAAGCAAGGGAAGCAACCCTGTAATTAAAAGGTACAGCAGCATCAAGTTACATATATCTGTGTAACTGTGCTAAATAAAGTAATAAACACAAACCTTAATAGAAACCAATACTGGCTCCTTGAGGTAAAACTTGTATGAAATTATGGATAAACTACATATCATCAAACTTATAAAAATCTATGGACAGATGTTAAAAATATATAACATTGTATTCATACTAAAACAACAAAAAAAAGCAGTTTGTCAAAACACTTAAATATATATTTTTCAAACATAATAACTCTGCATAGTTTTTAACATTAGCATTTGATTTCAATGGGATTTTCAGATCTGTAAAAATAAAAAATTGTAATTCATATAATCAATGCTTAATATGATTACTAATCAATTCATTTAAATTTGCTTGTAAAATACTTTCTGAATCTGAATTTTTACCACTAATATATGCATCACGCAGATCTGATAGAACACACTCTCACTCTTTCTTTGTATGAAGTAGAAAGCAATTGGTTCCCAACAAATTTCTTAACGAAACTCTATTCTTCTTGTAATGAAATAACTATGTAGCGCTGACGAGAAACATGCTTTTTATCTGATATAATATACACTAGATCGCCAACATTTATGGTTACATATTTGTTAACACCACCTTTTGGAAATTTTGATTTTTCACTATATTACAATATTATACTCGAAGTGGGTGCATTTCGATATTTTAGCACAAAAGTGCATTTCTGATAGTGTTTTTCTGTTCATTATCAATAAATTTTGTTTTAGTGTACGACGCAACAGTTTAGCGTAAAACAAATACACATTGTTTCAACTGATTCTAGAGGATTTTCACATGATTGCTGTAATAATGCTTTTGAAAACTTTTTAATCGAAATGCATGTATGACAGGAGTTTGTGACATGATCGATAACCTTTGCCAAGTCTAATGCAAAGAAGTGACGTCGAACAACAAGATCTTATTGGTGTTTTGTAAGGTGGTCAAGCTTTATGTGAAAAGTCGTTAGGAGACCAGGTAGAACTGTTCGTTGCACAATTATTTGTTCTAGATCTGCACAAAACGTTTCAGAATGCTTCACTACTAAAAGTTTATCCTTTGATATAAAGTCTACCTGTAAATTCCGTTTTTAGTAATTTTTTTGGAAGGTCGGGTGACTTGTTTAAGATGTGAATAAATACGTCGTAGATCAGAACACTCATTTTGGATGTCGAGCCAAGCCGACTTAGTTGTAAACGGTAATCGTTTTGTGTCATTCAAGATATCGTCAACTTTTACTGACATAAAATAGAAATATACAGAATTCCTAAAGAAAGCCCAACACGGCAAAATTGAAAGTGTTGCAGGCTCGGTTTGATTGAGCCTGTTCATGAAATAGTAAAATTTTGAATTTAGAAACATCCGCAGATGTGTTCACACGGCGGTTATCATGGAACCTTCAATGTGACACTTCCGTGCCATTCCATGAAAAGCGGCGTATGGTCCCCAAGTAATAAAAAGCGTGTGCCCTAAACGAGAAAACAATGGGTGGAACTAAATAAAATGGAATTTTGAAAGGGGATCTGAGCTTCTGAAGCCTGCATATCACAGATAAGACGTCAAAAGACAAATTTAGAAAGCAGGCAACATATCCTAAGGGTGATTCAACATTATTCAAGTAGGAATATTGGAACCACCCAAAAAGAAAACAACAATAATGTCCAACCAAATCTTCCACTGCTCGTATAAAGGTACAACTCTGACTTTGGAATTCATCCATAACAATCTGGTGCATTTCTACTAGCAAATTTAGAAGGTGAATTAGCTGAGTCAGTCAAATGTTTCACAGTTTCATGATATATACTGGCATTTGACAAAATTGAGGTGACTCTAGGTTGGAGGAGAACTGTTCACGATAGAGCTTCAACTGACCATCTGTAAGTACACATGTCGTGTTAGAAGACTGAACGATAAATAGACTAAAGTGTTTCACAGCAGCACCTTTACTGAGTGCTTCGATTTCACAGGGAAGCCAAGTATCTCGATGTCTCCTTAACTTTGCACTTAAGAGTCCTGCAAGTTTCGAGTTACATATAAAGTAGCTCCTATACCACATTTAGGGACAGATCAATCTGTGGCAATCCAAAGTTGTTCATCACGTCTTGGTATAGCAATTTTCTTGTGGTAATCAAGACCACGGTTTGCTTTCTCAAAATGAGCTAAGTTTCTGTCATCCCAATGTACCGTCTCATTTGATTGATATCCTGCAGCTAAATTATCTAATGGGGAAAGATAGCTTGAACATGGTGGAACTACCTTACTTAACACTTTGTATGCACCTATAAAAGATCTAAGTCGATGAATTGCCTCTGGTGGCTTACATGATGAAAGTGTTGATATGCGATGAGGACTAGCTAATAGTCGCCCTCATGACCCAACCCAGCCAAGAACAATTGTAGACCTTGGGCATATGTCAGTTTTTGATGGGGTAGTTGATATTACACTTATCTAGAGCAAAGAGAACACATGTCAGTTTTCCAATTATTGTTTAGGTGTGTCCCCTATACAGTACAGGTCATCAGCAAGCTTACAAACGATGCCTTCTTTCATACGACACATTATTTCCAATAGAGCCGTTTCGGATCCAGGAATATCCGTTGCACACCTGGTGTACACTCTGATTCCATTTAAAGGTGTAGCAACTCCGCAATATTTAAGTGACTTCTTTGACAATCGTATCTGGTTACAGACGCTTTTAAGGTCAGACATAACTCTAGTTCCACTGCCCAATACAGCGTAATACTGACTCAACATTTGGCATTGAAGAGGGATGAGGTTTGCTGTAACGTCCTATATTAGCAAATGCACTAATCTGTGAAATCCTTGTGATTTTTAACAAGGAAAGAGGGGTTAATATACTCAACATTCATTACAACATCCTCCTGGCTAGCAAAAACCTGTTGGCTCTCTAATTCATAGAATTTATCTTGGATCTGAATTAACTTATCTCGCGAGTTCTGAGGAACCTGTCCTTTTCTTCGCGGTGGGATGGCAGGACCCGTATTTACTGTTGCTTTCAATGGGCCAGGAGCTCCATTATGGCCACTGATATTAGGACAATCATACTGATGTAAAAGTATGCAAAACTTCTGTTTACAATCATAAGTTAAAAATATTGTCAAGGTCTCATTGAACAATTTCTGTGAAGTAATTTAACGGGCAGTTAGTGTAACTACTTTTAGATGTCACTAGTGGTGGTGTAAAATTATTTTTGGGTATTGTATGTCTTGCATTACACATATGTTTAATTTTGTACAGTAACAGGTTCAATAATAGTATTATCAATTCGAACTTTCCAATGAACGGCATCAACTATCTGTGGTGAAAGCCATGAGTGGTGTTCATTTTTTTTTTTTGCTAAATCGCAAAGCAGCCTTCAGGATCAACATCATTTGGAGTGTCTAATTCAACAAAGGAGCCAGGCCAAGTAGTGTGGGATATGGCTGATGCATGTTAAACAAATGAAACTTGGACCTTGTTAACACAATGGTTTGCATTAATGAAACCTTTCACGGCCATAAAAGACTATAAATTGTGTTGCAGGGCGCGTTGAAATATCATTCTCCGCCATATATGTTACTCCGCAAAGAATGTCGACATCCAAGTCGTTGCCAACTAGTGCATCTAACTGGAAATTATAGCTACCTTTGAAGAGAGAAACAATATATTCCTAAATAAAGTCTAACGGGGTAACTCTATCTGCCTGCAGCTGAGATGCTATCTGAATTTGAGCGCCAATGTAATTTGCAAATGAAGCTTTCTTTGATCATGCTTGTTTCAGCTTTAGTGTCAAGAGTAATGGTAACAGGGTACTGGTTATAAAACATTTCTACAGTTGGTGACTGATTTGTCCGTACACGCCTTGTAATGACAGGCATGGAGCTTAAATTTCAGACGCATGAGACTCATTCTCTTCATCTGCAACAGCAAGTCGAACCTTGATCATATATTCTTTGTCCCTTTCAGGTAGGTATTTACAACCACTATGATATTGACGATTTTTCTGTCTGCCCGCCTGTTTACATAGAGGACAATCCTTGTTTTGACTTATCATCCTCAGAAAACGAATGGGATCAAAAACTAGATCAGATCTGATGGTCTTAGTCATATTGTTGGAATGAATCTCCTCTAGAAGACTGTCCAGAGACATAGAAATTCTGGTTTCAAAGAAGCTAGAGTCTAAGACATAATTCAGACCCGTATCACTGTTTTATTGAAGATGGTAATTTTGTATCTATTAGCCGAAGCAATAATAACACAATTAGATTTTCTACAGACGGTGTTATTTCTTCTTCCGCATTGGGGAAACCTCCCATCTGAAAAATGTTAGCGTTAGATGACAGTGAGTTATCTCCGACAAAACTGTTTAGTCTTTGATATAAGTCTTAATGACACTCATCTGCTTCAAGTTTTATATTGTTAAAATAAAGGAAATGCGCACTTGTAGATTGAAAATGATAATGAAGTCTAATAGATTGCCAAATATTGTTCAATGATGTTTACTTATTCACAATCACTGATCTAGTAATAACTGGGCAAAAATTAGCTATTTGACCGAGCATTTATTCCATTAATGTCATTTTTAAGCAGCAGTCTTTCTACTGGCTTCAGGGACATTTTCACCATCATCAGTAAACTCACGAAGAGGATTTGAACTTGATTGACTGCCCAGGTTACTTCTTCTGCTAAAAATGAAGCAAAATGTTGATCAATATATAAGTTATTGCCTACCGGTTTCTATAATCATCAAGACAAAAAACATAAAACCATAGTTACAACGTCACTTGACGTTATTTGTGTACTAGTGTAAGCAACATAAAAAATGTCGACGTCATCAACTTTTGTTTAGTTTTGGTTTAAACACATCAATAAAATATAGCTCTTGCGATAACCTAGCTGATACATCAGTATTAATTTTATAAAATTTGTAAAAAGAAAATATGGAAACTTTAGTTACAACCAATATCTAAATGTGCACTTAAAGGAATTTGTCGTATCGATGGGTCAATAATTTGCTTTTTATGAACAGTTATTATTTTTCTGAGTTTATCCCCAGTTTGTCCAATATAATATTCATTGCACCCATTGCATATATATAATATATCAAGGGATACAAATCAAAATTGCTCAATTCATGAAAAAGTAAAAAGAACGCAGTATACGACAGCTTTTTTCTTTTGATTGTTGGACATTTATGAAAGAATCGATAATTAAAAAAATGACCCACTCTGATACATACATAGACAAGGTATTATTAAAAATAACTTTTCGTGTTTCATTGTGCCCCGCAATAAGGGGAGGGGGCATTGAGATTTACCCGTCTGTTCGTCCCTCCTCCGTCCGTCCTCATTTTGTGTCGCATGTAGCTCAAAAAAGTATTTGACCTATAGTCATGAAACCTTATAGAAATGTTGCTCAGCATGTCTAGTTGTGCACTGCGTATTTCCGTGTGTATAAGGGGAGGGGGCATTGAGATTTACCCGTCTGTTCGTCCCTCCTCCGTCCGTCCTCATTTTGTGTCGCATGTAGCTCAAAAAAGTATTTGACCTATAGTCATGAAACCTTATAGAAATGTTGCTCAGCATGTCTAGTTGTGCACCTGCGTATTTCCGTGTGTATTTTATTAAGTATTTGTAAGGTTATTGCCCTTGGTTTAGTAAAATTTTCATTTTTTAACTTGTGTCGCATTTAGCTCGAAAACTATTTGACATAGAGTCATGAAACTTTACAGGAATGTTTCTCAGCATGTTAAGTTGTGCACCTGTGGTTTCACTTGTGGATTTATTCTGTTTTTTCCCTTGACTTAGTAGAAATTTGTAATTTTTAACTTGTGTCGCATGTAGCTCAAAAATAATTTAACCTAGGGTCATGAAACTAAACAGGAATTTTGGTCAGCATGTGTAATTGTTCACCTGGGTATTTCCGTGTTAATTTATTTAGTCTTTTAGCGTTATGGTCATTGACTTCTCAAAATTTACAATTTTCAACTTGTGTCGCAAGTAGCTCAAAAAAATGTGACCTAAAGTCAAGAAACTTTACAGGAATGTTGCAAAGCATGAGAAGTTGTGCACCTACGGTTTCGCGTATGGATTCTATTAGTATTTGTCAGAGTTATTGCCCTTGACTTAGTCAAAATTTGTAATTTTCAACTTGTGTTTCACGTAGCTCAAAAGGTATTTGACATAAGTTTATGAAAATTTAAAGGGATGTTGATCAGCATGTGAAGTTGTGCACCTGCGGTTTCACTTGCGGATTTATTATGTTTTGTCAGATTTATTACCCTTGACTTAGTGAAAATTTGCAATTTTCAGTTTGTGTCGTGCGTATCTCAAGAAGTATTTAACCTTAAGTCATGAAACTTAACATGGTCAGCATAAGTATTTGTGCAGCTAGTGCTTTGCTTGTGGATTCACCCAGAGTTATTGCCCTTGACTTAGTAAAAGATTTTTATATTTCAACTTGTGGCAGATGTAGTGCAAACAATATTTGACCTAGAGTCATAACATTGAAAAAAAATACAGTGGAGAGTTGGGGCACCCGTGTCTTATGGACACAATTCGAGTTTTTACACACGTTCGTAAAATTTCTGTTTGTAAAATAACACGTGTAAAACGATATCTAATGCAAACGTGTGCTCAAAAAAGAAAGGTTAATAATTTACTCGGTTAAATATCAATCATCCACCACCATCAATGATGCAATCATTAACTTCAGGTACAAATCATTTAAAAATTTATGTTTGTTTTCCCATTTTAAATGTTGCCTGTATGTTCCATGCGTAAACCTAATTTCTATTTTTGACTGTCAATTTCATTGGCTAATGAATAATAATAATCCGGATAATAACGGCGTATAACCGCGACGGATAGCGGTTTTTTCATATGCCAATGAAAAAACTTCAACATAAACACACTTTTATAATGGACGACAATTTGACAGCCAATACCAGTAATGAAATGGTAGTTATTTCCTGTAATGTTACAGGTTTTAATGAAGAGTTTGTAGTAGAACATGGGTAATGACACGTTCATATATCCCGGTACAACCAGTGTTCGTCAACTTAACATGAAATTAAGGGATTCTTATTTTCTCTATTTTATCGCCACATCAGCGTTGTTTGTGCCGTGTGGAGGCTGTAAAAAGTCGCCCCGTACATTTAATCAGAGATGTTATATTTCCGATCCTTAAAGATCGTTCAGCACGACAGTATTGTTGTGCTTGTGGTTATTTAGTTCTTTCTATTCGGCTATGTTCTTGTTGGGTGGTTCCAGTATTCCTCACTTGAATACTGTTGATTCAACCTTAGGATATGTGGCCTGCTTTCTAAATTTGTCTTTTGACGTCTTATCTGTGATATGCAGGCTTCATAACCTCTGATCCCCTTTCAAAATTACATTTTAATTAGTTCCGCCCAGTGTTTTCTCGTTTAGGGCACACGCATTTTTTTACTTGGGTACCATATGCCGCTTTTCATGGAATGGAACTTACGTGTCACATTGAAGGTTCCATGATAACCGCCATATGAACACATCTGCGGATGTTTCTAAATTCAAAATTGTACCATTTCATGTTAAATGTTGAATTCTGTTTAAGCCGGTGCTAGGGGGCGTGGACGGTAGTTTGCACTTTACTGTTCCGTCCATGAACAGGCTCAGTCAAACCGAGCCTGCAACATTTTCAATTGTGCCGTGTTGTACTTTCTTTCGGGATTCTTATTTTCTCTATTTTAACAATATATCGGAGCGTAAACTATTATATATGTTGAAGAAAATAAATACTTGTCATGAATATTATAAAATGGTCTTCCTGTTGATTCATGAAACAAATAAACTTACGGCATTTTTTGTTTAAGATGTCCATTTTCAATATGACGATCTATTTTCCCAAATACGGAAGTAGTACAACCTGTTTCCGGCAATTATAGTAAAAGTATACTTCAATAAAAAGTATGTGTCATAAGTTAAATAACCTTCACAACTTTCATTGTAATTCTGAAAACAAAGTGATCCCTCGGAAGCATTAATCACAACAAAATAACATAAGAATTGCAGACTCGGTTTGATTGAGTCTGTACATGAGGGATAATGAATAGTGCAACATCCCTCACGCCCCCTAGCACCAGCTTGAGCGGTACTCAATTCTCAACACTTTATAGTGTTGGCATCAATGATCCCGAAGGACCAGAAAATGTAACAACACTGAAGTGAAGTACGGGGCAACTTTTTACGGCTGCCACACGGCACTTGACACCTGCTGTTGTGAAGTACAAAATTCTGAAAACAAAGTGATCCCTCGGAAGCATTAATCACAACAAAATAACATTAGAATTGCAGACTCGGTTTGATTGAGTCTGTACATGAGGGATAATGAATAGTGCAACATCCCTCACGCCCCCTAGCACCGGCTTGAGCGGTACTCAATTCTCAACACTTTATAGTGTTGGCATCAATGATCTTTTAACTATTTTAACTGTTAGAAACATATTTACAATTGTTTTGTTGTTGTTGTTTTTCTTTTGTTTTTTTTACACCAAAAGTTTAGTTGCTGGTGTCACTACAGAAAGGGCACAGGAATTTGTCACCTCTTTTTATAACCCTTTCTGACAAGTGCACCCAGCCCTTACATTATCACAATGTCCCCAGTTGACTATTAAGAATTGTGGTCTCTTTGATTGATCTGGGTAAAAACTCTTATACACTATACATTTGGCTTTTTTTCTGCATCAATTTCAGATTCAGAGCTTCAGAAACAGGCTTTAAGTGTTACCTTTTTGTTTTAATTCCAGATAAAGAGGATTCTATATTTTTTGTTCTTTTACCTTTAGCTGGATTTGCTTTTGTCTTTTTTTTCTTTTTTTGTTTGTTTGTTCTTTGAGATCTGTTTTAAGTCATGATCAATATTTTTTTCACATACTCCATTTTCTGTGATTCATTTACCACCATCTATTTTACAAAGTATTTCCTGTGTTTGCTCTCTTAACAGTTTGCAGAATCCCCCCTCTGTTCAATAAGAATGACTCAGCAGACGTAGATGTTTCATGACTGATGTATGTGATGTAGAACCAAGGGCATCTGTGGCAGATATAGTATCCCTATCAAAAGATGTGGCTGAAGCAACTTTGGCATCTTCAATTACATCTTCAAAGGGATAAAATTTAACTTTTCCTAAATGCAGACTGGTTGTGTCCAGTATTTAAAGTGCTGGCATACACTTTGCAGGCTACTTTACAGACTTCATATCGTATTATTACATTTCCACTTGATTCACGAATCAAACTGTGACATGCTGAATTCCATGAAACCTAAAATGGGCCAAAGCAGCTAACATCAAGTAGTTTAAGAAATGAAGAAAGCTACAATTTGGTGGTAACACAAATAAATGAATATGATGAAATTCTGCCCACTCAATAATCGGTATGGTAATGTGACATTTATGTCCATCATGAAGTAAAAGAATATCATCATCATCTCTTAGAGGCAAAGCTTGATAAAGTGCTCCTTAATGGAATTGCAAAATATCTGGAAGTTAGACAATCCAGACTCAGAAACATCACCTTCTTTGTCAAGTTTTGGTTTCACTTATAAGATTGTTATCGATATTCTGAGCGGTACTTGTTATTATAAGTAGGGAATTGCTGCACTCCGTGGACTTGCTGCACTGCTGAGACTTGCTGCAGTATTGGAATTGCTGCACTATTGGACTTACACTATTTGACTAGCTACGCTTCTCAGACTTTCTGCGCTTCTTGGACTCTCTGCACTATTGGACTTGCTGCACTGTTGGACTAGCTACGCTTTTTGTTTTACTGCGCTCCTTGGACTTGCTGCACTACTGGACTTGCTGCACTATTTGACTTGCAGCACTATTGGACTTGCTCCACTGTTGTACTAGCTAGGCTTCTTAGGCTTGCTGCGCTCTTTGAGCTTGCTGCAATAATAGACTTGCTGCACTATTGGACTTGCTGCAGTATAAGACTTGCCGCAGTATTGGAATTTCTGCGCTCCTTAGACTTGCTTCTTTTCTGGGAAGCGGACCGTTCTAAAACTTGCTTCTTTTCACGGAAGCGGACCGTTGCTAAGGCTCAACTCTTCACTAGAAAGCCGACCGTTTTCTAGACTTGCTGCCTTCTTGGTTCCTTCACTGGACCTGTTCATCAACAAGAAGACTTGCTAAAAAAATTCTGACAATATTTGAAGAAGCTTCTTTTTTTCTTCTTTTTTATTTCCAAATTTATTTCATATAAATACACAACGCGCGAACCGGATAGTACGCCACAATTGTGACGTCACGTCAAAACAAAAATAATACAAAATGGCGGACATTTTTGTTTCTTTTTATAAATAAAATGGCTATTTTGATAACAGCCAGAAAGCTACAATGTAGTGGTAACACAAATAAATGAATATGATGAATATGAATATGTCCAGTAGTAAAATTAAATATGTCCATCAAATGTCAAAATAACATTCATTTTTAATCCTCTGTTTCTGGATACTGTCTGCCTAGTTAATCTGCAAATATGGTGTCTGATCCTTTGATTGCTTCAATTCTGAACTGGTGAGATCGAAGATATAAGTCCCATCTCATTCATCGACCGTTGTCTGGTGTACTTTTCTGGATGTACGACGATGAACTGTGGTCCTTTTGTATGATGAACTATTTCCAGTACAAGTATATTTGAACTTCTTTATTCCATATACAATTGCTAAGCACTTTCTTTATTCAACAGAATAGTTCCTCTCACGATCAAGTAGCTTCTTGCTTGCAAAGGCAATAGTAAACAACTCTCCTTCGTATCTCTGGAGCAATGCTAATGAAATTCTAGCTTTCGATGCATCACACTGTAAGATGAATTATTTTGAAAAATCAGGCATTCGAAGAATTGGGCTCTAAGTTGTTTCTTTAATTTTTTAAAAGCTTTTTTTCTTGCTCGTCTGCCCATCGTACATTGTTTGGGGGCCTTTCTTCGTAAAGTCTGTATGTGGTGCCGCAATCTCAGCAAACGATGGTATAAATCACCTGTAATACCCGGCAAGTGCTTAAAACGCTCTAACTTGTCTAACTTCTGCTTCTTTGATTTTTGTAAGATATTCCCTTCCATTTGGTCAATGCCCTTTCCACCATAAATCCCTTAAAGACAATGTTGTTATATCCAATATAACACTTCGATGCTTTTATGGTAAACTCTGCTTCTGCTAGTCTTCGGAGGAGCTTTCGCAACATTGTCATATGTTTTGTCCAGATAGTTGTATGCCCTATAATATCGTCAACATAGTTGTTAACAAAATTACATCCAGACAATAACGTCCGCATCATTCTGTTGAATGTGGCCCCAGAGTTAACCATGCCAAAAGGCATTTTCTTAAATTGATAGCTCTCTCTATCCGTATAAAATACTGTAAATCTGCGACAAGCTTCAGCAACTTGGATTTGCCAATAACCTTTGCACAAGTCGATCTTGGTAAAAAATTAGCATTTTTCAGCTTTGTCATGATGTCATCTACGCTTGCCATTGGTTCGATGTCAAATTTCATGACGGCATTCAGTCTTCTTAAATCAATACAAAATCTGTTACTTCCATCTTTCTTCTTGACGATGACTATCAGTGCTTTGTATTCTGACACAGATGGTTCAATCACATAGGCTTTTGACATGTTTTGTATTTCAATTTCCACATCCAGTCTCTTGGCATAAGGTATAGGGTACTGCTTCTATGAGACTTTCATCATCTACCGCTCCATCTGAATTGTTTTAAATATCTTCTATGATTGCAACACTTGCTGCAATCTTATCTTGGCGCTCTTCATATTTATTCAGCAAATTTATGTGGAACGTCTTCAGTTTGTCTTCAATCTTGATTCTGTAATCAAATTTATTGATAACTTCGACAACTTGAAAATGTCCTTTCCATTTAAGCATCTAATTACTGTCTTTGGTAAAAGCAGTAAGACTTTATCTCTAACATGCAAAACTTTGTTTCGAGCTCTCTTGTCGTAGTGATGCTTTCATGTATTCTTGGCTTTCCTCCAAGCGCTGCTTCTGGCTGAGCACATACAGATATGTGTTTTGTATTTCACGATTTTCTATTTGATTCCACATGTCTCTTAGAATTTACATGGGCCCTTTAATTGTTATTCCATTGGGCAACTCAAACTAGGAAAATCCTGTACTCCCCTTTGGTAAACGCGAATAAAACAACCGGTAGGTATCTATCCAAGTCCCTGCACATCTTCCGCATCATACATTTTAGCACTCCATTCATCTGCTCGCACAAGCCGCTTCACTTTGAGTTGTAAGGTGTTGTAGAGAGTTGCTCCACAGATATGCGTCGGCATATCTTTTTCATTTGGTCTGTTGTAAATTGACTACCTCTGTCACTTAGAACTTTTGATTGAAAGCCAACTCTCGAATATATTTCAAGAAGTGCTTCCACAATGCCTTCGGTGTCTATTCTTGCCAATGGCATGACTTCAGGGTAATGTATGGCAAAATCTACAACCGTCAAGATATATCTGTTGCCCTTCTCCGATGAAAAGGTTTTCCCTGCTACTCGATAAAAAGGTTTTTCAATCACCGGCATGTATCCTAGGGGCACCTCCTCGGTCCCAAAACTTTTTCAATGAAGAGTCATCTTTCAGTAATTCCTTTAATTGCTCTATTTCAACTTCAGTTTCACAGGAAGGTTTCGGAACAGTCAAAACTTTTGTTGGACGGTCTGCTCTCTGACGCTGTGCTCTCGTCATGACTGTTACAATAGCTGATGATTATTCTGTCTCCTTACATTGTTGATCAGGCCTATCAAGTACTCCGTAACGTAACCACTAAATCACATATCAATGACTTTAGCACCATTGCCTGTAACTCCCAAACATAGTACGACGTATCTATCCATATTTTCGGCAAAGGTACTACTTTAGCATCTTCATCATTGTAATCACAACAATTTCTTAACCCGTGAGTTGTTCTTCTTTTACAAACTTCTTTTTCACAGCCGCTAACTAACATGCAGTGTATCTCAACACTTTAACTGCATCTGCTCCGACAAAACCCTTCTTCAATTCCAGGTTTCTTTCTTCTCCCAATAAATCAATGGTACAAGCTTCTGCGAGGATCGGTTTAATCTCTCGCTGGCTAACTTCAATTTTCCATCTTCAGTGTTCTTCTCTAGTGGATTAAGGTGTGCTGTGGTACATACTGCTGCTACCTTGCGGTCACTGCTTACACCTTCTGATTTTTCTGCATACAATTTTTTGCAATATGCCCCGTCTTATTGCAAATAAAGCACACCTTCGGTGCCAAGCTTCTGTTCTTCTGTCGGCAGTCTATTGCTAAATGGCCTTCCTTATTACAAAAAAGCATGTCTTCATTGGCGAATTTCTGTTCTCTGTTACTCTGCCTGATGGCTCTGGTATGGATCTCCTGCACACCTGCCCTTGTTTTAGAAGTGGAGTACCTCTGGCAAAAAAGAAGAGACCCTTTTATGCGCTTCTATGTACTGCTCTGCAAGGCGTGTTAACTCTTATATTGAGGTCGGCACTCTTTCTTTCAGGAGGACGGTCAAATATGTGGAACACCACTCGAATAACTGTTCCTTGATTAAAAACTCGCTTATTCCACGAAAGGTCTGATCTACGCAGAAATATAATCTCAACCTAACAATCAACTGAAAAACAGACTCACCAGGAAGTGGTCTGCTGCCCTGTCTGAACTTTACCCTGAAACTCTCTTCAGTCAACTGGTATCGTTTTAAGATAACCCTCTTCAAAGTGTCATTCTCATTAGATTCTTCAATAGGCAAACTTGTAAATACTTCCTTGCCCTGATAGTAATTAGCTCAAACTCATGGCCCAATTGTCTCTCTCCCAGTCTTGGCCAATGGCAAATTTCTCAAATTTCTCCAGAAATGAATCAATATTATCATTTGCTTCATCGAACTTAGGTATTCTTGGTCTGAAGGACTTGCTTCCCTCACTGTGGTTACTTTGCTGGATTTGGTCTGCTCTATCTCAAGATCTTTTTCTTTCATTTAGAGCTCAAAACTTATTTTCATCTGTCTTCTTTCTTCTTCACGCCTTCGGGCTCTTTCCTCATTGGCTAGGCACTCTTCTCTCTTCTCTTGAAGAAACTTTAATAAGTCGCAGCCGGATAACCCTAGCTTTTCTCATATTCTTAACCAGTCGTCGTAATACATGTTGCTCAGTGTATCACAATTTCTTTAAAGTAGTCCTGGACGAGCCCCCAATTGTCAAAGTTTGGTTTCACTTTAAGATTTTATCGATATAACGAGCGGTACTTGTGATTATAAGTTAAGAACTGTTGCACTCCTTGGACTTTGCTGCACTGCTAAGACTTGCTGCAGTATTGGCCTTGCTGCACGATTAGACTTGCTGCACTATTGGACAAGCTACGCTTCTTATACTTGCTGCGCTCCTTGGACTGTTGCAGTATTGGACTTGCTGCATTATTGGACTTGCTGCACTATTGGACCTTCTGCACTATTGGAATTGCTGCACTATTGGATTTGCTACGCTTCTAAGACTTGCTGCGCTCCTTGGAGTTGCTGCACTATTGGACTTGCTGCACTATTTGGCTTGCTGCACTGTTGGACTAGCTACGCTTCTCAGACTTGCTGCGCTCTTTGGACTAGCTGCACTATTGGACTTGCTGCAGTATAAGACTTGCTGCAGTATTGGACTTGCTGTGCTCCTTATACTTGTTTTTTTCTGGAAAGCGGACCGTTCTAACACTTGCTTCTTTTCTGGGAAGCGGACCGTTGCTAAGGCTCAACTCTTCACTAGAAAGCCGACCGTTTTCTAGACTAACTGCTTTACTTGGTTTCTTCACTGGACCTGCTCAACAACAAGGAGATTTGCTGAAAATAAGCTTTCTGACAATATTTGAAGCTTCTTTCGAAACTAAATTTTTCTTTTTTTATTTTCAAATTCATTTTATATAAATAGCCAACGTGCGAACCGGATAGACTGCCACAATTGTGACGTCACGTCAAAACCAAAATAATACGAAATGGCGGACAATTGTGTTTCTTTTTATAAATAAAATGGCTATTTTGACAATCTGTCCCAGCAATTGTTCCATCCAGCAAGAAATCAAGCATCCTGGCTCCAGGAATAACAAAGTAGTGGGGTATAACTTGGCCAACACCATTGGCAAATTCTATCAAAGTAACCGTTTTGCCTCTGCCAGATGGTACAGCTTGAGATTTTGAATATTTTCCCCCATCACTTTAGGTGGCTTATGTTCTGTGCTAAGACCCTTTTTATCAATTTTATAAACCCTGTGAGGTTTGTTAAGAAGGTTGTACTTTGTAAGTATATGACCAAGTTCTTCAAAATATGCATCAACAGCCCCCCTTGAGGCAGACTTGCCCTTGCAATCTCTTACCTACGTGGCTTCTTTACACCAATTTCAGTCCACCTGTTTCAAAACTTATACAACCATCTATCAGTGAGTGGGTGTTTTTTATCTCTAAGGGTTAAATGACCAGCATAGTCAGATGCTAAACTAAAAGTTTCATGGCGGCTATAACTATAACCCACATCATCCATTGTCTTAAAATGAACACCTAGAAGTGTTTCTGGCTCCTGTTTAAACAGTGAGGGCTTGATTTAATTGTCTCAATATCAACTTTGCCATAAAATCTATCCTGTAATGTTGTTCTAGGTACATTGAAGACTTTTGATGCTTTATTTGTTATCATTTTGTCTTCTTTGACAGCAAAGTAAGCTTAATACAAGTTGTCAGGATCATAGGATCTATAGGACATGATGCTGAAAAAAATCCAAACATTATCTATTAGCATTTATAAAACAATTAACCTATCTATTAATAAGGTACTATAATTATGTTGTCACATTATCTTTTCTGTGAAGTATACTTTAGGAATCATTGACAGAGGGCGGAGCTTAGATAGACACCTACTTCTGCAGACGAGCCGATTCGTTTTTACAAACATTCGGTCTTTATGTATACAATTTGAGCATTTAAAAGCTGAAATTTTCGGAATTGTGAAAATATACAAAAAGTACGTGCATACTTATTTTAAGATTTACTTACGGTTCTTATCTCCATTTTGCGTCAGATGAATTTGCGTGACATTTCTGTTATGTTTGTCAACAAAACGCGCGGACATGACCCGGATGTGATGTTAGGAAGGTAAAAAACAAAAACTTTCCAGTGCCGCCGGAAACAGGTTGTTGTCGAATTGTCGTTGTGCCGCGATATTAACATCTACAATAACTTTGATGTAATAAAGGATATTTTAAAGAGTTTATATGTGTGAATGCATTTTACAAACCCGTGCTTGTAATTTTTTAAATAAACAAAATCACTAATTTAAACCAATACTGGCGTTTTTGATGCATACATGTAAAAAAACAAGATAAATACTGTAAAACATAAAAATTATAAATGATTGCCCTTGATATTGTTACTGTAATGAGTTCATTAATGCTAACTTGCTAAAGAAGATGTTATATGTAAGTGTCTCACGTAAATTCTACTTAAATCTTCTAGCGGAATATTTATGTAGCAGAATGTTCAGGTTTTTGCGGTTTTCCGTTGTTTGGCGGATTTTAAGTTCGGTTGAGCTATGTTTAAATTATAACCTTAATTTGTTAGTCCGTATATAACGGTAAGAGAGACTGCTCAACTAAAATGTTCGTCTGTATTTATAGACTTTGGTGTGTTCTAAAATAAAATTTACACGCCGCTAAACATTCAAAAGTACTTTTAGCCAATGAAAAAATGAAAATCAGCAGCGGATTTAGTTATCCAATCATAGTGTAACAGGTAATTTTGCGACCCGGATAATGGTCCCATAGTTCTGAATGATATTTCAATGGTCCTTTAACCTTTTCTCTCATATAAGGGTGTTTTGACGGCTCCCCCCCCCCATTTTTTTTGAGGCCTCAAACAGTAAAAAAATGCCCTGTTTAGGCTCCAAACACTGTTTTTCGTTTGAGAAATGTTGTTAAAAATGTGATCACTTTTTCGGCGCTGCCCGCCGTCAAAATGATACATCAGGGGGTGCCAGAAGGGGCATGTGCCCCCTTCTGTTTGGGGAGGTTTGAAGGAGTGCGGCAGTCCCCCTCATCGCCAAGAAAATTTTGGACATGTGACAGGTTAAAAATGGTCTTAGGTCGATCTTAAGGTAACGTGTAACCAATACAGAAAAGCCTTTTACTATATCTCAATGCATTGAGAAGTTGCAGCACTTTAAAATCAGTTATGATTGGAAAAAAACAATGCAAAATAGTGATTTTTCTCAATTTTGAGACGTCCCCCAGTTGCCAAGGTAACAGGAAATTTAAGATAGAGCATGCTGCTACGGAGATTATTGTCAACATTTGTGGTAAGTTTCATCGGTATTGAAGCATTTTTCATAGTTTTTTAGCAGTTTGAACTTGTAACGTGATGCTTTTCAATGAAAACGGCCATTTTTCACAATATGCTCATGTGGTAAAAGGTTAACTCGAATCATTGAATACTTACACTGTTTACTGTAAAATATATAGTTGATTAACAACCACAAAAATGACGATAATGACAATGGAAATCTCTAATGAATGATGGTCTCACCACACTGTCAAGTTGTGTATATGTACTCTTCGACATAGTATTTACGGGTTGAGTAAAACGAATAACGATTTAAGAATGTTTACTAGTACTGTTGGCGACTGATTTTCAGAGTCACAAGTCCATATTAAATTACAAAACCGAAAATTTACATTCAGAAAGTTTGAGTGTTTCCGTATTGACAAAATATAGAAAAGTCATTATTCTCTAAAACTTTTTCACACTATTGACATAGAAAATATTAATGAATAACATCTTATAATTCTTATCAGTGATTTAAAATTAAATAATGTGAACTTGACCTCTTATAACAACAAGGAAAGCATTGATGCAAAGTATCAAAGGGCGTCCAAGCAGGAAATGCATCAAGTGAAGATGAACTAGTAGACATATGATGACAAGATATTCTTATAAACTTTTCAGTGGTTTTTACCAGAATTGTATATCACTTATGAATGAGCGGACGAAAGACATTGTTCATTATGAACTTTGATTGGCATGCTAGAGATTAGAATATTACTTGTTATTTCTTTATGATCGTGATTATTAATAGCAACGGATATACATGTATACAATCAATTATAATCCATATGTGTAACGCATGATCAACACCACACTTGTGTAATTGTCCCTTATTATGTTATCGCTATTAGCGAAGACACCCTCTTAAGGTAACTGTTCACACTTAGTAAAAATATGACACTGGTTATATTTCCATGTTGATCATGTTGTCATAATTGTTTATTATTCAATAATTGTAATATCTATTAATTTTAATAAAAAAATACAGATTTTATGAATATTGTTTTCTTTTCTTTTTTGTGTTTTATGTGCTATTTTAATACTGAGTTTTTATGTTTACTACTCTTTTTTTTTAATTAAAATTGTAAAATAAATTTTTAAGAATTCAATTGTCATATTGACCGACGATTATAAGTCAAAACTTATCTGGGAAAAGTCAGTAAATTATGGTTAATCTTTCAATATATAATATTGTTTAATCTTAAACCATGTACATGTACATTGGTATTTTTCTTTATCATTTTTTAAATTATCAATCAATTAAATAATTCATAAACTCTAATTTGTATCTTTGAATGATTCCTCGGCATCTTTACTAAACACGAATAACAAATTAAATAAAATGTTTCAAAGTTGATAGTGTCATATTAATACCATAAAAATGTACCTTTTTTTTCTCAATTATTGTACATATTTATTGTTTTTATCTCATATAGATAAAATGAAACATGCTATTGTTGTTGTTGGTGTTTTTTTTCAAATTGTATGTTTATGTATGATAATAATCAATAAATTTGAGAGTTGATCTGTGTTTATTAATAATTGTTACCAAACTAAGTGACAAACATTCATTTTGGGAAAAAAAACTTATCTATCTGTTAAAATAGTAACGATACCAAACATCTACTCCAAAACCGGGAAAGATCGGACAATAAACGTGTGGTACTATTCGCCGGTCACTAGTAAATCCCGGTCAAAATACACCGGGTGAGACCGGGAATTACCGATAGGAGTACATCCCTCTATAAATAGATTTTCGGAATATTTAGGTCATCAACTCATCATTCTATTTACATCTTTCGGATGCATCACGGATTTATATTACATGTGAAATCTGTGGATACATGTACAACAATAACATACCATAATAACCCACTGTGTACTACAAAATGATAAATAAAAAAAACCGAAGAGCGCGATTTATTGACGGAAAAGGTTATTTCATTTGAAAAAAATTGCATTGCGAAATTCTCCAGTTCGCTATTCATTGTACATATCGCGACATTTCATTTTTAATTAATAATCAAGCACCCTCATACCGATCAGAATGATCGGCTTTTATTATGACAGACTAAAAGGCTCGAGAAGTTGCTGTCGCCCTTTCTCATTCCATAAGAGGCGCCACGCTTCGGCGTGGACGCCAATTATTATCAAAATAAGCATACTTACAGGACAACTAAATTGGATTTTCCATATTCACACAAATATGTTAAAGTAAATTTGCCCTGCAATGTTGGGCATTAACTGGTAAACTTTGTATTTGCGTACAAATGGTCTTATGGAACGATTGTGGTTCTACTCAGGTGCCCGTGTGTGACTTTGATAATGTACAGAGGGACACCTGAGGTCTTCATACATCAGTAAAGCTGGAGAGTCGCCATATAAGCGATGTCATGCGACGTAAAACCCAATCAAAAAAAGCTAATTTTGTTATGCTTTGTATTTTATTAGTTGTTTTTTTTTCAATGAGCTTTATATACATATTGACATTGCGTATAAGTTGAAAATATTGTAAACGGCCACAGACAAAATTGTTGCTTAGAGCAAATAAATTGAACTGAACTGTTATATTGTGTATAGTTTCTTGCCACAAATTGAAATTATTGTAGACGGCCACAGACAAAATTGTTGCTGAATACAAATAAATTGAATTTAACTTTTATAGTTGTTTTTATGTAATATGTTAAAGATATTGCATATGGTCAGTTAACGACCCTTATTGATTTTCAGGTCATAGTGTCACTAAGCCTTCAAAAGCCTTGACCGATCAATAACTGGAGAAAGAATAAACCTGAGATCGCCAAACCTTGTTGGAACTATATAAATGACAACTCACTGATTTCATTATCATAAGGTCAAGGTCACTGCGTAACTAACAGTAAAATATGTGTCTTATCAATAACTTAAAACTAGTGAACCTCAATTTTTTAAGTTAGTTTGGACATTGTACATAACAAGTAAATCAATAACTAATTAATATTACACTACCTGTGTGAAATATGTATAGCTTAAGTATGTTTTGCCACTGTGACAGGCAAAGAAGAACGGGGTTTAACTGTTTAATTTATGAACGTTTTGGTTGCCGTTGTACAACTTTAAATTTTGATATGGTTGTATGACGTTTTAGCTTATTCGGTGATGTTAAAAGCTGAACAAGCAGTTGTTAACTTAAATAGCTATATATTTAGACTTCTTTAAAGGCAAACAACTTGTTAAATACACTCAAACACGATCTCGATTTTTACGCCATCAATTTACTATTTCAACTTAATGAATTCTCGAATTATGAACGTCATGAATTCATAATTTGAACTTCACGAATTCACGATCAAGAATATATGAAGTTGTATATGTGAATTCTTGATGTTAAACGTAAAGTGATAGTTGAAGTGTTGATATTGTGTGTTCATGGAATCAATTTGTTTGTTTATGATATAGTAATTGTTTTTCAGAGTTTAAGAATATCGTTTTAAAAATTTAATTATAAAATTATCAAAGAACTATGATATAATCGATATTTTATACGACATAAGTTATTCTAAATACTGTTTCATCGGCAAGAAAAATATCAAAACATTGTTGTTCGTATATTTAGATTTCACAAATCTCCTCACGAGTTACGTAAACGCACTAAAGGAAGGCCGTGCATTGGAGTGCCTTGACGCATATGGACAAACGGCTTTCAAGCGTAATGAGCGAGTTTTTAGAAAGGTACTCACAGTGTTTAAAAAGGACATGGACAAACTTCAACATATAGAAAACAAAGAGAAGCTTCAGACAGAATTCCTCCCACTGTTTGATAAGGCATATTCTAAATACCGGGAAGACTCATTTGTATACCTTCAAAACAAGTATGAAGAAAAACTTCTGGTAAAGTGTTGCTTTCCATTGTACCTTCCTTTTTATAACGTTTACTTTTCGATGTTAAGTTTATTAAAAGAGCCAGTTTATCAGTGTAATTTTATAAATAACACATATGCTTGTATGTAACAGTATAGATATTAACCCGAGGAAATACTATCACCCTAAGCATTAGCCGAAGGTATCAGTATCTTTAAGAGGGATAATTTATTAACTGTAAACCATAATCCTATGTGTTATTTATTTAATAACTCCGAACAAATACTGTCATCATTTGAAAATTTCAACTAACTCTAACTGTAACTAAATACACCAATACTAACAACAAGTACAAATGTTGCTGCAATGCAGCAATGGAGAAGCTCCGCGCACAAAAATGCGTTCATTGCAGATACCTTACCAAATCATTCCCACACACAGGTCATTTTCTATTTAGATTAAATACTATTGTACATTAATCCAGATGTTTCGTAAATCATTTAAATTTGCATAATTATACTTATTGTATGCACTGTCCTTGAGAGAGGGGCCAGATAATAAATTTTAAAAAATATGCTTTCACTGATGTTTACCTAGTAAGGAAAGTAATTACAATACATACAAGACTTACAAAGCTTGTAATGTGACATGTCAGTACTGCAACATTGTTCTGTTTGTGCCACTACTGTAGTCAGTAATTTTATATGATAAAAATATCAAAGCATGTACATTTTCTTTCTCAATGCTATTCATTTTCTACAAATATCAACAACGTATCGTGGTAAGAAATATAAAAATCCATATGTAAATAAGCCAAAACAAAAACATTCGTCGACTTTATTTTTCGAAATTGTCCGTTACATGTTTCGCGGCAAATGGTATAAATTATCATGCTATAACAAGAAAAGCACTGATGTAAAGCATCAGATTTTAGGGCGTCTAAGCAAGAAATGCAGCAAGTGACGGTGACCTAGTAGATATCTGATGACCAGATTTTCTTTTCAATGGTTAATTGGATTTTACCAGAATTGTATATCATAGATGAATGGGCGGACGAAAGACGTACATTGTTCATCATGAACTTTGGTAGGCGTGCTAGAGATTAGAATATTTAATGTATTTTCTTTAAAAAAGTAGTCAAAATAAACAAAGTCGCTTTTTATTATTATAAGTGTATCAAATTTTAAAACTGTATGTGAAAATATTAACAAAAGGGACTAATATATTGATATTACATGCATTTTGTGCATGCCAAATTAAAAACAAATGGTTTCTATTTTTATCAGGGACTTATGATACAGTAATTATATTTTGAGTGCAAGACAAATACTGAAAGTAGAACACACACTAGAATGAAAATTTTGGGATGAATTTCAGAAAGAACAATTTCGGCATTTTATTTTTTTGTTATACGCGTAAACAAAAATAATGGTACATTAAAAATCGTGAATAAATTTTCATGGCATGTTGATATGGTGGAACATTATTTATCAATATAATGAAAGACTATTACATGAATTTTAGACAGGTACGAGGAAATTCACTAACATCATGCGAGTCAAAGATATAAAGGCTACTTGACATTGGTTATAAATAAAGAGCCATTGTTCATTGATTTATTGGGAGATCAATCTACTATTCTGTTAAATTGGTTCAAATTCCTCGTCTGACCCACCACTGGCCACCAGTGTATTTACATTCCTATCAATAAACCCGTTAAAACTGCAGACTAAAGTTTCTGTTGTTAAAATGTCACAGTATTCAGCAAATCAACATTCCATGCACAAACCACCATAAAACCAATTGCCTTCAAACAAAATACAAGTAAAATGGTTTCCTGCGGGGAACATTTTTAATGATACAAAGATATTTCATGTAACTATTTTCAACATTGTTTGGGGGGGGGGGGGGGGAAAAAACGTTTGCATCATGAATATAGTTGACAATAATCGATCAATATAGAAGAAGGTCTTTGGTGACTGGTGACCGTTGAAGACCAGAGAAGGTCGAACATAAAACAATTATTTATTTTAAGAAAATTATTAAATAGGCCTACCATTTTAGCAAAAGAAAAGTAAGCAGAAAATATCTCTATTTATTAGATGCCACTATGTATATTTTAATCTTGTAGATTTTCAGTATAAACAATTTATTGTTTGTAAAAATTGAAGAAACATTGATAATTTTCAAACACATCATTAAAGTTTCTCTACCTTAAACGGTAAATAATTATAGAAAATTAGAAACATCACTTAATTAGTTTTTCTGTTCTTAATGAGGTGTAATTCGGAGGTAAATCCGTAACGTACCGGCAAACGGTATTTAGCTAGGTTTTCGAAAAGGTCAATTAACCAATCATGTACGGTTTACAGATCACATGCTCCTCCATGTACCGAAAACAGGTCACGTGCTCCTCCATGCCTCAAAAGTTAAACGCGTACCAATATCCTGCGGTCTCCAGACCGCAGGGAATAATCAAATTCTTACAGCAAAAATTCGGGAAATCAGTGTCGATTGAAATACTCACGGTAAAAAAAATGTCAGAAGTACAACCAGCGCCGTAAAAAGAAAGTAGCTATAAATTTACCTGAAAAGACAATTTCAAAATGATAATACTATGATATAACAATTTGTTAAAATATGGCCTGACAAATTTATAAACAGTGAAAAAGAATGCTTTTCGTTTCCTGCAAAATTCTCCAGTTCGTTATTTATTACTATAGCGCGACATGAATGACCGTTTCGTTTAGTTTCAGACTAAAAACTAAAACTACTTCTATAAATAGATTTCGGACTTACACAATGTTAAGGTCATCTATTATTAGCTTTCGAATTCATGTTTAGCAATAAAATACATACATAAATAATCCACTGTGTACTACAAATAGTTAGTAATTTCCTGTAGAACATACGAATGTAAGAAAACAATTACCGGATTTAAGCTTATTTTCTGTTTTGTACTGTGGGCGCGGAACAATAACTCAACTATCGATCTTACCTTGCAAGTTATAAGTGTACTTGAGGGTAACAGTCATAAACATACAATTAGTCTTGTTTCATTTCAAAATTAAAACAAAACCTTCTTTTGCGGTTATGATGATATCTGAGAAATCTGATCCTATCCAGAATATTCTCGACATGGGTTTTTCCAATGTGCATTCACCATATCCTACATCTGTCTACCACACCTGTCATGTTTCACTTATTATCGCCGTTCCTGGACGGCGATATATACAGACAGATTCTACCTGTACGGCGCCTGCCTTTAGCCAATCAAAGCAAATAAATCATTATTACATTATAACAAAATGGACGTCAAAAATCTTCAATGACGGATGAATAAATGGATTCTCCCAACCGCCATGTTTGTCGGGTTACTTATTCGTACAACTGACAAATGCCATTATCAATGTACGGACTCAGTACCAGTCTTTAGTCTCTTGCAGGAGTTTAGTTTGTTTTCTTTCCAAAACTGGCACTTAAAGAAAAAAACTTTATAAATGTTTTCTTCTGGGCGAGTTTAATACTATAGGTGTTTTTATTGCATCATATCTATAATTTAGCAGGTCAGTTATAATCTGTTTCAGAAAAAAATAGCAAAGCAGCCGACGGAGATAAGAACATAAATTCCATTATTATAATGTTCATAGACATCATTTTTAATGTGTAGCAAGTAACTTGTTAATTACGCAAGAAGCTTATTATTTTTGACGATTTAAAAGTAGAGCATGTAGTCTCACTAATTGTACTACGCCTTTAGTTATTGTGATAGTTTTGTTATGGGCAATATCTCCTTCATTCTGACCCAAAACAAAAAAAAATATACAAAATCTAATTGAGCACGTCCAGAACAGAATGGTAGAGTAAATCAAGTATTTTTGTTAGCTTTATGTGTTGACCACACAAAATAAAAGTATTTGGCACTAAATAAAATATTCATGGCTGAACGGCGATTCCAAGTATTTTTGAAAATGCTAATACTTGCCAATACGGATGTTTGATTTTAACAAATCAATCAAAAGATATTTAAGACCGAAAAATCACTCTAGTTGAAAACAAATAAATTTTCTAGGTGTTATTGTCTGGTGGCCTACGGTAAATTAACATATGAATCTCATTTTAGGCAGGGTCTTTCAAATAGAAAAGAGAAGTAGTCCGGACAAAAAATCAAATCATTAAAGGGACATTGCTCTGACAAAATAATCATTAAATCGAAAAATGTTGATCAGAAACAAAACTTAACATAGTATTGATCATTCTTGTAAATTTTGTATGAAAACGCACCAGTAGTTCCGGAAGAGTAGTCCAAACAAGTAGCTGGCAACACAAAAACATGTTTTTTTATTAAAAGGCCATAACTCTGCCTTCCAAAAATCATTCAAGTGGAAACATGTGGTAAATGTGCAAGTACTTTAGCTATATATCCATCCTGTACAGTTTCAAGGAAATTACATTGGTGGTATAAGAGGAGTATTGCCGACAAACGTTATTAACACCTTTTTAATCAAGGGCCATAACTCTGCCAAAAACCATTCACGCAGAAATCCTGTGTAATACATGTATGCGCAAGTGCTTGAGCTACAAATCAATCCCGTAAATTTCAATGAGATTGCATTTAATTTAGTACTATAATTTTTTAAGGTAGAGAAGTCCAGACAAACTTTAATAATAAAAAAATTAAAACCGCTGAACTAGTGGTTAAGGCTTCCGCCTTCGGATCGGGAGGTCGAAGGTTCAGTAGGGGTGACACTATAATAAACAAGACCTTTACCTTTTTTAAAGGGCAATAATTCCGCAAAAAATCATTCAACCAAAAAAAAAAAATCATGTAATATGCGCAAGGACTTGAGCTATAGATCAATCCTGTAAAGTTTCACTGATATTGCTTTGGTCGTACAATTAAATTTTGTGAGCCCATATGGCATTGTGAAGTTAATTTTTATAAATTAATGGACTTGAAATAATAAATTGTTAGTTAAATGGAATTTAAAAAGAAATTTAATGACACTTGAGAGAAATGTAAGTAGGTCTCAGATAATTCCAAGGTAGAGATGAGTATTTATGCCATATTATATATATATATATATTTAAAGATAGAAAGCAAAAAGCCTGTTAAGTAAACTTTGGATGCAACACATCTTTAATGGTTATATAACTAATAATTGGCACACTGAAGCCTAAACACACCGTTAGTTTTTCTTAAATTATCTGTTATAAGATAAAGATTCCTAATCCCCTACCATATTAAAGCTATCAAATTGAATACATATTTTTAGAAGAAACACTCACTACATTTTTCCAGTATCTTTCATTCAATGAAAATTAAGGACAAAATGATCACAGTGAGCAACTTCAATACTTGCCAATATGCCAAACATTGCCTAAATTCTATATACAATGTATGCTCAAAGATGTTGGCAAGTATTGTCCCTCAGCATAAGCATCATTAGGAAACAATTGAGAAGCTAGTCTGATAAAAAAAAACACATTATAATTTTGAAATGAAGTTATAAAGTTTTGAACAAATCACATCTCCTCCTAAGGGCGCGATGGCTTACTATAAATGAAATAATTTTAAAAAATCGTATTTTTCTGCTGTAACGACTTTTATTTCATGCAAAGATTAGAAAATTGATGCTCTCTTGGCAGTCTTCATTGCATGACATGTTGATATATTAAAGACATTTATAATAGAATAATATGGACATATTTTAATGGATTCTTTTTATGTTGTCCATCATTTGAAATTTGCTTTTACAATAAACACTTCAAAGATGATGATTTTTTACGGGAAATTATTTTGAATTCGACAATAAAATGTACAGTTTATATATCTTTATATAACAGAAATCTTCTGTTATTTTCTATATATTTTTACAGGCGGAAATGAAAGCCTATTTAAATATGATGAAACATAAAATAAACAAATCATGCATGGAAAAAGGTACGAAGGAACTGTCGAAGATGTATGAAGATATGCAAAAATCAAACAAAAGTAGATACCAGACAGATAAGACAAGCCACAGTAACTATGAAGCTGACATGGAAAAACTAAAACAAGATTTTTTCGAAGCGAAGAAGCTATATGACAAAGATGTTGTAAGACTAAGTTGCTTCTTATAAATTATATTTTTTATTTCTTTTACATACTTTGGGTGAACCTTCGCCATGCAGACATACATGCGAAAATATATCAGATCTTGTTTTTGTTCGGTAACTTTCTTCTTTTCATCTTAAAATTGAGGAGTATGTAGAAGGGGGGAGTAAAAATGTTATTTTTGTTTTTATCAAAATTATATTCTACCTTGAGATATTAAGGAACTCTTCACAATACGTCTGTTCCCAAAAGTTTTATTGTGCAGTTTTTTAACCTTTAGTCTACCAACCTCCTTTAATCTTACTGTCTAGCAACGACTCCAATAAAGTATCACAGAAATGAGTGCATGTATAACCTACTTCTTCTAGAAACAGTCGTTTTATTCTCTGATAATTTGCTTTATGGATATTTGATTTTTCATACCTTTGATACATTTAAAAATTTTCATGCAAACGAATTTTTGTTTGTAACAGCTTTTTCAGTGCTTTGACGAGTTTATGAAGAGCAAAAATGATGAAAAGACGGCACGGTACCGCGATGCAACTGGACAAAAGTACAAAGACGAATATGGTACTATATTTCGTAGTTAGAATTCCTCATCAATAAATAAACTAATAATTCAAAGCGTAAATCATGATAAGGCAAGCATTATTTTAATGGGACTCAGGTTTCAATATGATAATGGGTGTACGAACCATTTGTTTTGATCCTATTACACTTAGGACCCCACCACAGTGATCTTATTTTGTTTTACACCAAACAGCTTAGCTTTACACTATGCTCTTTGATAACTAGCATTAAATGCCGAGTAGCGTTTATTTTTTCATATATTATATCCTAAAAATATAAAAACCAAAGAAAGTAATTATTAAAATGTTTTATTCTTTTCATCGTTTCACTCTAGTCCTGTTAGCAGTTGGTCCCTTCAGAAACTAGAATTATTGCTGAACGCGATTCATACCCCACCAATGTCCTTGACAGAAATAACTTTTGGAATGACTTTTATTGAAAAAAAGAAACATATTAAAAGAAATTGTCTTGTATAAAAAAGTCAACATTGTACAAATAAAAAAAGTATTCAATTCAAGTTCAATAATCTGATCTTAGTAAAATTCAAGGTCAGCTCAACTTTAAGAAAAGGGTATTTAAGTCCAAATATGAAAACATATCATATACGCTTAAAACAAAGTAGGAAAAGGGAGCAAATATTCAAAAATTATACTTTCAAGGTCTAGATCATTACGTACAGGACAAGATTAGTTTGATTTTCATCAAGGTCCTGCCATTAATGATGACATATCGAAATATGAAGACATTACAAAACAAGTGGGCATTTTTCGCTCACCTGATTATGAAGGTTAAATATCAATTTCAAGGATATTTGGACAAGAACAATATCCCCTAAAGTGTTTACAAAATATTTTCTTATTGGGTCTGTGTGACTAGTTTTTCCATATCTGAATCATCATTACAACCTTTCTGACCAATTTCCAACAAAAATGGACAGAAACAGTAGCCCCAATTGTGTTAACAAGGCTTTTCCATATTTGGGTTTCGTGACGTTGTTTTTGACCACAGATGACACCTATTCGAACCTGATCTAGAAATCAACAAAACAAGCTTTCTGACCGATTTCCAAATTATTTGGATTAAAAAGTAGCCTCAAGTGTGTTAACAAGGTTTTTCCAAATTTGGGCTGTGACCCTTATTCGAACCTGATAACAATCTGTCTGACCAAATTCCATGATATCTGGACTGAAACAGTAGTCTCTAGAGTGTTAACAAGTTTTTTTTCCATATTTGGAAACCTATGTCACCCGGGTAGGAGCCAATTTTGACAAAAATTAGCAAACTTTGAGGACCTATAAATGATATTATTTACAAAATATCAAAGCTCTAAGCCTTGTATCTTCACAAAAGAGAGTTTTAAGTGTTAATTATTAGTAACATAATAAAATACAATGACCTCCGGGCGGCAAGGACTATGATTTGAATAATCTTGGTAAAGGACTTCTACAGAATGTTTCATGCCAAATATCTAACCTCTAGCCTATGTCAAATCTCAGAAGATGATTTATTTATAGTTTTTACTATATACATATAAGAAAGAGCAATGACCCCCTATGGTGAGGCCAATATTGACCTAGTGTTAAAATTTGAAGAGTTTTTGTAGAGTTTTATTAGATGATGCTACACACAAAATATCTGAGCTTTAGGCTTTGCTCTTCTACCTTAAACAGTCAAAATTCAATAATTGAAACTTCAAGGTCAATGTCATTTATGTCAAGGTCAAATTTAAATTGAGTTTATTTAAGGTCTTGTCATTTGGGATGTTGTATTTAGATATGAAGACAGTCTATTTATAAATGACAATGTTATAGACAATTACTCCAAAAACAGTAAAATTCAATAATTGATTTTGAAGGTCAATGTTATTTATGACTCATTGTCAAGGTCAATTTGACCAACTTGAAGGAACATTCCAGATGGTTGTTGTGTACAAGTATGAAGACAATTAATTTATGAATAACGAAGTTATAGCCACTTAATTTGGTACATTTTTTGGCTATTTTTTTTCTTGGTTAAAAAGGAGCATAATTCTGTCAAACTAACCGTCAGAGTTAATGCCTTTCAACATCTTAACAGAGACAATAATCTCCAAAGAATTTAGGATGATAACATAATTAAAGAAAATACAAAGTATCATCCCCACATCATGTGTGCTTTTTATCATTTTTACAACGCTGTTTTGTTTACTAATCTTCAGATGAAAGTCACAATGAAATAAACAAGCGGATGGAAGATCAATTAAAACGTATACTTGACGGAGAGCAAAAAAAAAGAAATCAATATCTGGAGAAAGAACTAGAAGAGCTAAGAGCTAATTATGCGGAACTGAGTAAATCTGTCAAGGAAAAACTCGCATGTTCAGTTATGTAAACGATACGAATCGTGCTATTGAAAACTAGTTCAATCTACAATATTTGAAGAAGAAAAAATACCAGATAAAATATGACTAGTTTTGTAACACTCATAATAACGAAATATATAATATAAACCGGACTGGATTGCAATGTAAACTAGTTTTATGTCAATCTGCGCTAGTTTACACACCAAATACATCAATGACTTGTTAATGTGAACGCAGTTACATTTTAAACTGATTTTATTTTGTATGTTTTCCTGTAAATAGTGATCTTAGTGCTTTGATACATTTAACTTGAATAATAAATACATGTGTTATATATTTTCATACTTGTTATCCTCGTATTTTTATTCTTACACTTTAACGCTAACATTGACTTTATTTTTGACTTTATGACTTGTCTTTTATAATAACTTTATTTGAGTCTTTTTATGTAAACACTTTTCGGAATGTGTCGCAATCATTTGCATGATCCATATTCAATTCAGGTTGAGTTGTTACAGGAAAATTTCAGTTATGATTTTATTTTCATTTTCCAACGTTTCTTAATTTTGTTGTCATGTTATATCTTCTCATTTTTTGTTGCTTTTTGCAATTAGTTATCATAGTGATGTAGTACTTTGTAAAGAAGTCAAAAGACCACTTTGTTTTCAATTTTGCTACTTTAATGACCATGCATTCAGCGTAAAAGTCCTCATGTGACAAGCTTCTAACAGGCTATTAAAGCATTAGTTAAACTTTATAAAGCTCATGTTCGCCCTTTCTAAAGAAGGAAAAAATAATCATTTCGCAACAAGTACCTTTAAGGTATTGGATGCCTTATGCAGAATCTCATTTCTGAAGAGTATTCATTTTCAGTGTGGACACAGTTTCGATAGGGCGTGGGTTCATATCCCAGAAGAGGTTTTTGTTCTAGATATTTGTCTTTTTTTCTCTTCTTTTTGTTTAACAAGATTTTTTTTTCTTTCTTATTTTTTATATAAAATCTGAAATTAAGTAAAAATTAAATTTTTATCCATGATTTTACTGTGAATTGTGTGAAATTGGATTGGGTAACAACTAAAAATGATTATAATTTGAAATCGGCATGGTAAACTTGCTTTATGTATTTCACAAATGTTTCGATTTGTATCAAGATAAATAATTATTATTAAATAATATTTTGATGTCCCTATTTTATATCATAAAATCTAACAAGTTTCTAACCCCATCCTCTTCTTATTTGATGTAAAATAACAAGTATTTGTCTCAATAAACCAACACAATCTTTTCATAGACATTATTTTGTAATTGGTTTTATTTGTAGTTATTAAACAAAAAACTATGGTTCTTTATAAGTACTTTATAACTAAAAAAATGAAACTAGCAAACCTTTTCTCCAGGTAATGATAACATATTCTTTGATGTTGTTGTATAAAACTAATACAAAAGTAATACTTCAATTGTCAATATTTTTCAAAAAAGATGGTAAACCTTTTTATTTCTTTTTTTGTATTTTTGTCCAGAATATAGGACAGTTTGTTAATATAAAGTTTTGAATGACTTTTGAAAAAGTGTTAATTATACATCTTATACCTTGAGATATTTACAGTGGATTAAGTTTCTATATTCACTTATTTTATGCTTGCATTTTTTAAATCATAAGTACACGCACTAACCCGTTGTTTTCGATATATACATACATATTTTTATGACACACATGTATTATTAATTTTTAAAAAAACAAAACAAACTACATTGCAGGGATTGTTGACAATATTGACAATATAACATATGTATCCATGTATTGAAAAGTACGTTTAAAGTATGATTTTGTATTAAATAATAAGTGCCATGGAGCCCAAACTTTATTTTACGTTAGGCATATTGTCACTTTTGGACGACGTGGCTTCTAATAAAAGTGATTGTTGTTTAATAGAGTCTTATTAACATGATTACCTTCACTCATTGTCTTGTCCAAATACATATTGATTATTTTGTGATTTTTATATTGCCGAATCCCATAAATTTTTTAAATAATGTAGTTTAAACTGTATTAATATTTTCATAAAGGGAATGTTTACACTATAATTGATAATACACAACTTGTTAATGATGAGCGCTCATTAAGCAAATCCGTATTTGGATTACATTACTCTCTTTTCTTTTATTATGAATGATATTGTGTACATGTAAATATAGTGATGAAGCATGTATGAATAAATTTTCTCTATTTGAATGTTAATTTTATAAAAGAAAGAAACTGCCACGCTGAGCTATTCGCGCAGGAATCCTATATACTTTATACATTAAATGCTGTTTTATCCATATATTTAGTCAATTGCATGCTTGTATTGAATTAACTAGCATTTGTATTAATCAAAATATCAAAGCTATTGTAATATTATTTTCTAACATTTTAAGATAATACAATATTATTACCAAATTATTTTCAAACATTTCAAGATTATGTAATATTATCTATACCAAAAAAAAATATTTTCAAACATTTTAAGATTTATTAAAAACATATGATGAAATGAAAGTTTTAAAATATTGTTAGAAAAATATAAGTAGATCTAGTTGTTTTATGAGAAAGCATTGATTATTAATGCCAATGTATAGCATTAATACCTAAAGGAACTCCACTGAGGTCCAAAAGTCTAAATATATTTGAAATCCTTAGCGAGATAATGAAGGGTAATTTAAAGTGACATTGGGTTCATGTTTTCGGTGTCAAGCTGAAAGTGACATTATGTCCATCCATGGCTAGATATAGAGTGAACAGGTGAAAGTCAAAATAAGTTAACATTTTCTCATAATTCCTTTCAATTTTATATTTTTGTTCATATGAACGATACTTAACTCACTAGGCCCTGTGAAATGTGTGTAATTATCCGTAACTTTCAATTTATAAAAAAAAGTGGGACAGTCTTTTTATGTATTTAGGTAGATGTGTTTTGCACCCTAAACATTTTCAAATATCATGTGTTGGTCGGTCACCATTATAATGACCAGTTTATTGAAATGTGTAGTCAATTAAAGTCAATTTGACAATGAAAAAATGAGCATAATGTCACTTGAACTGAATTGACTACATGTTTAAAACAGATTGGCTGTTCTAATTGTGATTGAACAACAATTGATACTTGAAAATGTTTAAGATAAGATATACTCGTAAGTATGCCTAAAATATAAATGGATTGCCCAACTCTCTTTATTAAATGAGCATTGCAAATCCTTTGGCCATGTTGGCTACATGAGTTATATTGACATTCTTGGGAAGTTAATTATATAATAAAATTGAAAGGAATTATGCAAAACGGAGCTTTATTTTAACTTTCACCTATTCATGCATTGTATACCATTGGATGGACATAGTGTCACTTTAAATAGAAAAAGTAAGAGAGAAAAAAAATATACACAGAATTGAATTGAAACGTTTAAACGCTTTCGAGTTTTTGTTCATTTTACACAATTAAGATAACGTAGTAAATGAATTATCTGAAATATTGTGCATACGTTACATCTAATGATACTCAAATGTCAGTAAATATTTTCAGTTTTGTCAAAATCTCAGTGGAGTCCCTTTAACTTACAATTTAGTTAATGTTTCAAAGGCATTGCAATAGCAAACAATGTTTTGTGTTTAAAATCTGCACTTTTAATTTGATATGATTGTATGCTTTGAAAATGCTGTGCTTTTAATCAGAATAAACTGTCCTCATTTATAGTGTTCTTTTTCTTTATCAGTGATAATTTGAAAAATCAAATTTTGAAACGTGATATACTACTCGTCGTCTATGATGTGCTTGTGATTAGTGGAATTTTTAATCCCAAGCTTTTGTATTGTGACCAATCATTAATGTATGTTATAACAATAGTGAAATCATATTTGTTGTTTTTTTTAGGAATAAATCAACATTTGTCATTAAGTTAAAACCGAAAATTCCTCCCAGATATGCTACAGAAACTGACGTAACTACATTTTTTCTGCTAGTAAGATTGGTTTGTTTGGTTTAACGGCGCACAATACAACACAATTATGGTCATATGACGCCGAAACAGGAAAAAATGTTGTTGTTTTTTGGCTGAAAACAATTCTGATGCGTCAGTCGTTAAAGACAATCCCTCATCTGCTAGTTATATTCCGGCGGTCATGCGCAGTAACAAACAATATGTATGCAGAATACTGTAAGAAACCTCTGAATAATTTCGGGAAGGAGTTATAAAATAGCAGGTAAGCTTACTGGTATAACAAAAATGTTACCTCTGATCACATACTTGTCCAGGCGCTCGTCCAAGGCTTTGTGAAAATGTGTTCGCTTTCCAGAAAACAATGCTTTTATAAACCTGCTTGGAATTTAATTGGTCCATAACATTTAAAGTCTTATGAAATATGTAAAAACTAGAAATGTGTCCATAGGACACGGGTGCCCCCACCGCGCCACTGTTCTGTCAATCTTTTTACTAAGTCAAGGGAAATAACTCTACAAATACTTGATAAATCCACAAGCGAAACCCCAGGTGCAAATCTAAATATGTTGAGCAACCTGCCCATAAGGTTTAATGACTATGTCAAATCCTTTTTGAGTAACTTGCGACACAAGTTGAAAATTGCAAAATTTTACTAAGTCAAGGGCAATAACTCTGAAAATACTAAAAATATCCAGACGAAAATACCCAGGTGCACAACTACACATGCTGATCAATATTCCTGTAAAGTTTCATGACTCTAGGTCAAATACTTTTTGAGTTACGTGCGACACAAGTTGAAAATTGCAAAATTTTACTAAGTCAAGGGCAATAACTCTGAAAATACTAAAAATATCCACACGAAAATACCCAGGTGCACAACTACACATGCTAATCAATATTCCTGTAAAGTTTCATGACTCTAGGTCAAATACTTTTTGAGTTACGTGTGACACAAGTTGAAAATTGCAAAATTTTACTAAGTCAAGGGCAATAACTCTGAAAATACTAAATATATCCAGACGAAAATACCCAGGTGCACAACTACACATGCTGATCAACATACCTGTAAAGTTTCATGACTCTAGGTCAAATACTTTTTGAGTTACGTGCGACACAAGTTGAAAATTGCAAAATTTTACTAAGTCAAGGGCAATAACTCTAAAAATACTAAAAATATCCAGATGAAAATACCCAGGTGCACAACAACACATGCTGATCAACATTCCTGTAAAGTTTCATGACTCTAGGTCAAATACTTTTTGAGTTACGTGTGACACAAGTTGAAAATTGCAAAATTTTACTAAGTCAAGGGCAATAACTCTGAAAATACTAAAAATATCCAGATGAAAATACCCAGGTGCACAACTACACATGCTGATCAACATTCCTGTAAAGTTTCATGACTCTAGGTCAAATACTTTTTGAGTTACATGCGACACAAAAGTGAACGGACGGACGGACGGACAGACGGAAGGACGGACGACAGACGGACAAGGGTAAATCTAAATGCCCGCCACTAATGTGGGGGCACAAAAATATTAACAGTAAAAACAATTTTGTTTCAATAGTCTTATGATCGATCCATATATTTGACATACAAAAAATAAAGAACGTAAACAGAATAATATGTCCATTTAAAGTAGGGTTTTATTTGTTCAGAAATGATTTTGTGTATGCGCCATTCGCTTGTAAGGCAATTTATCTCTTTGGATGGCAAGACTTTCTGCAAAATCAATATAAGATCATCATATGGACCGCACTGGCCGCATAAAATTAAACTTATGAACAATTGAGGTACTAAACCATTATACTTTTAATTCAAGAACACTGAATGTACTGTTCAGTTAACTCAAGATACTGATTAATTTTACTTATATTAAACGGACAATCTAGCTACTAGTCTGTCTGTTAAAATGTTGTTAATTGTTAAAACCTTCATCATGACATTTGTTGCCATCGACCTCCATATATGGCAGGTGCGTGTACCATGATCAGTTCTGTCAGACCCACTTAGAGATTACCGAATCAAGTAAAAAGTCGTTCGTTCAGAAGAAGCGCTTGTTCCTTGAGAAAGTGATGACACTACAATTTATCGACTATGTGCATCCTTTTGAGACAAAAAGAATAACAAAATTCAATTTATTAGGTATTAAAAAGAGTGGGCATTCCAAAAAAAACTCCATTGAAAAAGAATTCCTTCGGTGTCTATAGAACCATAATAAATGTGCCTCGGAAATCAAATAATTTTTCAATCATGCATTGAGAACACGTTAAATTACGAGAAATAAAGATGGCAGTTAAAAAAGGTGATGTTTCTCACCATAACCCTTATTTTATTTCACTAAAAATTCTCTAAATTTTAAATGTCCTTTGACAGAACAGTTTTGATTTTAAAAAAAAACTTACAACTCCTAGCAAATATGAGTACCTGTATCTATTTAGCTTATACTTCTTTTTCCATTGTAAAATAATAAAATCTCATGTGATGTGACTTAGAAAGCAAGAGAATAGTTTGATGATAATGAGACTTTCAACCAATCATGCTTCTTTTATCAATATAGCAATTCTTAATCATATGTACGTGATTTACACACAAAAAAAAATTGACAAACATATAACAATCTAGTTATGAAATATTGCAGGATCTAGATTTATTTTTAAAAAGAAAACAACAGAATCACAGACAAGTTATTAATAAAACAAGAGGGCCATGATGGCCCTGAAATCGCTCACCTGTATAGGTCCCCGGGGCAGGGCCAATTTTAACCCTGGGGCTTTTATTTGAACAAACTTGGTAGTCACCTATTTGAAGATGTTTCATGATAAATATCTAAGCTCTAGCTCTAAGAAGATTTTTTAAGTTTTTACTTTACACATATAGGGAAAAACTATGACCCCCTCCCCCCTCTGGGCGGGGCCAATTTTGTCCCCAGGGCTTTTATTTGAACAAACTTGGTAAACACTCACTGGAAGATAATTCATGCTTAATATCTAAACTCTAGCTCTTTGGGTTTTTTAAACAGAAGTTTTTACTATATACATATAAGGAAAATCAATTATCCCTGGGGCGGGGAAATTTTTACCCCAGGGCCCTTATTTGAACAAAATGGTAGACACCCATTAGAAGATGTTTCATGCTAAATATCTTAGCTCTAGCTCTAAAGATTTTTTAAAAGAGAATTTTTTAAGTTTTTACTTTATACATAAAGGGAAAAACAATGACCCCCTGGGGTGGGGCCAATTTTGACCCCAGGGCTTTTATTTGAACAAACTTGGTAGACACCCACTAGAAGATGTTTCATGCTTAATAGCTAAGCTCTAGCTATTTGGGTTTTTTAAAAGAAGATTTTTTAAGTTTTTACTATATACTGTATAATACAAATAAGGAAAATCAATGACCCCACCCCCGGGCGGGGCCAATTTTGACCCCAGGGCATTTATTTGAACAAACTTGGTAGACACTGACTAGATGATGTTTCATGCCAAATATTTAAGCTCTAGCTCTTACGGTTTTCCAAAAGAAGATATTTTAAGTTTTTTCTTTTGGTTGCCATGGCAACCACAGTTCTGCTTGGAATTAAATTCTTTGAATAATTTTTAAAGTTGACTACCAAAGGAACATTTCTGTGAAGTTTGGATGAAATTGGCTTTGTGGTATATGAGGAGATTCCGTTTCAAGTAAAAGTTTACGGACGGACGGACGAAAAGTGATCACAAAAGCTCACCATGTCACTTTGTGACAGTTGAGCTAAAATTGTGAATAGGGCCCTAAATCAATGTACCAAGTATTCTCATCAAGGTGCTCTTTATAGGTCAAGATGGAACGATTCACTGAGAGTAATCTTAAGGCCGCACTTGGTGAAACCTGAAACCTGTTGGGGACTCCAAAGTTGTCAGAGCATGTAACTCCCCACTAAAGAGCTGTTATAGTTAATGTATAATTTGTGTCAAGAAAAGTCCAGTGGCAAACTAACCATCCCACTTTTACAGTTAAACAATTAAAACATAATGATCACAGAAATATACATCAGTCTCTATACTTATAGACCAAAATGAAATAAAGAATCAACGATTATTTAAATGAAAAAACTTTCATGTTGCAATTTTGCTGTATCAAGTCAAGGAATAAAATATCAAGGAAAGGAATAAACAAAATAGAATAAACAAAATAAAAGATGTTTTTTTTTTATTTATGAAAGAACCATGACAATATTTTGGCTGTTTTAAGTCAAGAAATCAACAAAATGACTTTTAAAATAAAAATATTTTCAAATAGTTTGAAGCAAATGGTGTTAAAGGTAGCCAATCTATCCTATACCCTTGGTTAAGGTGATTTCCAGCATATACATATATGTAGTGAGGTAAAGAGTTTTATGTACTGTTTTGCGTAGTGTAAAAACAATTTTTACCATCAAATAAAGCTCAAAATATACACATTAAAATCATAAACACGATAAGGGAACATTACACCATAGAAATAAATAGTTTTTCTTTCTGTAGAATGGACAATGAAGTAATAATTGATTCTTACAAATTACTAAATCACTATAACATTGAATGAATGCACTAAAACAAAAAGGAAACGAAAGGTTGATCAGCTGCTATCTGGCAAGTTAGAAACATTTTGGAAACTGCAATAGGACTTAAAACATGAACTGCAAGGCTTTTAAAAATGAAAATTTTACGATTTTTGAGGCTAAATAAGCCTATAACAAATTTTGATTTGTTAAAAATATTGATTTTTTTATATTGCAAAATTAAATAATTCCTGGTTGCAAGTTTAGGTACACAAATACATAAGCTGGAATGTATATATAAGAAAAATAACACAAAAAGTTACAAGTTTGCAAAAGTAACATCTATCTGTGCATATGAATTGAAAATAAAATACTATAACATAAACAAGAAAAAAATATATAAAATACCAACTACACTATACTACATGTATATAACATAGTAAATGTATAACAGAAAGCTATTTCAACAGCAAACAAATGAGATTCATGCATCAAACAAAACAGAGAACAAAATGAAATTAAGACTAGGAAGGAAAACAAATTTGCATGAACAAAGTCATATTATCAATACACTAGACAGTCAAATTAGAAAAATAAGGCTTTTATTGAAAATACTCAATGAGAAAAAAATTAAGAGACATAAAAGAAAATTATACAGTCTAAAATGTAAAAAAAAATCTTGAATTTCACAAAGTATAAATTCATCTTTTATATCTTATGCACTAAAATTAAAATAAGTATACATAGATATCCACAACCATTTACAACAATCAATAGTTAACAATAGTCAACAGCTAACAATTTCTTGCCATTAAAGTCAAATTTAACAATTATAAATAAATAGAGTATTCAATGGTTCACAACAATTTAAGACCACAAGATGTGTGATTTTGTGAATTAAACATGTATCATTTGCATTTGTAGAACATTTTTCACAACAATACTAACATACTCCACAGTCAGGTAACCACAGACATGTTACCTGACATTGCCTAGGTGTTTAGAATTATGTAAACAACTGCTCTCAGTGCTTGAAAGGAAATGAAGAGCCAGCATAATGTAGAATTTTGTAAGTTCAAAAAGGGCCATAATATTTTGAAAAAAAAATCCTTGTTAAAAGTTATGGGCCTTGGACAGAGAGCTCCTTTTATGCTCTCAAATAATTGTGTGAAGTTTCAATCATTCCTTTCAGTAGTTTTTGGAGGTACCAACTTGCGCGCAAAAACTTAATTAAAGAATGATAACACCTGCAATTTTCTCACCTCTCAGTATGATAATTAGCATATTCACTAAAAACAAATATTCTCTAGATTCCATTAAACTAGTATAAAAATACATAGAAAATAGTCCAGATTTTTAAACCTGTGTCACTTTTCGACATAGGCTAATAAAACTATATATAATGATCACAGATGGACATCAATCTCTGGTGGATTTATTTTTAATCATACTTACTTAAGCTAAATCTTTAAACTTATTTAACCACTCTAAAGTCTGCTCCCTCAAACTAATGGTGACATTTACTAATCAGTACTGGTGTCATTTGAGGAAACATGGTTGTGACCCAGGTAGAGCTTGTACCTGATCTCCGTTGTTTAAGAAGCAGACACCTTAACACAATGCTATTACACACGCTGGTAGATTTTCATAAACAAAAACATAAGACTTATGTAGAACAGCAGAAGAAACTTGAAACTTCTGTTACAATCAATAGTAAAATCAAGCGAAATAACCCGTTCTCACAAGAAAATAATCATCATAAGCAGCAATATCAATTTTGTGACTTTGTACAACATTTTCAGTGAAAATCATGTCAAATCTTAAGTAAAGAAAAACACAATGAAATAGGTACATAAGTAAATAAATATAGTGTAAAATAACCAAATCAACACAATTTTATCATGAAAAATACAACTTCAATCTCACATAATAGTCACATTCTCATACTAAACTAAGCCATAGTAAAAATCACATATAATAAACTTATCATTCAAGTCCATTACTTCCATACACAACTCATTAACACATGTTTTTCAACCCAATCTTTAATTTAAGTTATTTTTCTGACCTTACAATTTGATTTAATTAATAACTTGTGCAGATTTTCAAACCAATCCATCAATCTGCTTTTCAAAAATAATTATTTTCATGAAAAATGAAGGTTATAAACTCAGATACGCCTAAAAGTTCTAGAATATATTTTGTTTTGTAGCATCTTTATTTATGATCAAGAATAAGTTATTATACCTGATACTTGAATATTGCATTAAAATAGCAGAAGAAAAAATGCACTTTTTTAAATCACTTTTTACCTCCCTTTTAAGACTCATTGCACATGTATGTGTGAATAGGTAACATTTGATCTTTACCAAGCTGTAACTTAACAATTCTGCTCTTAAGATGACTCCCTGATATATAATATTTCACCAGAGAACACCAGCAATTTAGGGACTTTAATATTGAGTCTAGTATCATGTTTTTACTATTGCAACATAACAGTCCCGCTGTTTTCAATATATCACAGATGATCATCAATCATGGATTTCAAACACATACAGTAAACTCCACTTATAAAGATATTGCTTATAACAATATACCGCTTACAATGTTGCCGGTGCCAAAGTCCCGACCCTCGTTTTCAAATTGGTGGCTTCTTGGACAGAACAATATCCGAAATATATTGATATAAATTTGGCAGTCCCCTATATATCTTTACAAGCAGAGTTTAGTGTCTCTATTTGTAACTGAGAAATATTCATTAAGTAGTATAAACAATATGTAAACAAAAGCAAGATGGAATTTAATTAATCTTTTTGGTATGATTCAATTGCTCTTTCAGAAAAAAATGCCATGTACAAGCACATATAATTGAAGCATACAGAGCTCAAGTACTTTTCAAAACTTTTTTTTTTTATTGTTAAAAAAAGGTAAAATCTAGTTCAGTTTAAAATACATCTGCAGAGGTACTGTAAAACCTGTTAAAACAGTATAATACAGTGTGTAACAATTAATTTTGAGAAGAAATTGAAATACTGTGCCTAGGAGCAGATGTAGTAAAGCTTTTCAGTGGAAATTCTTCGTCCCCATGTCTTTTTGAACTATTTGTTTCTTCAGATTCTTCACCTAATTCAGCATAATCTAGAGAGTTAGCTTTGTATTTGTAGAACATGGACATTATCATGAAGATGAATGTATCTAAAAACATCAGCACAGCAAATAGGAAGAATTCATACATCTGAAACGAAGAAGAAGAAAATAAATTGAGATATTTACAAGTTATTTCCAACAATAATTGAATAATGTATTAATTTCAATTTAGGGGCTTGAATCAAAGAACCAAGACATCTATTACGTCAGTCTTAAGTAGCTTCCTTTCCATTGTGCTATTGAATGCATAACTTTAGGCAACCATAAAAAACAAATCTTAACATATTCAAAGGATACTGCTCAAAAATACAGTGTATACTGTATTTATTGACAGTGGCACTACAAACTGCTGAACTATTCTTGCTATATTCTTTTCCAAAACAACTCGAGAATTAATTTAAGTCTATGACTTACCTGGGAAGGAATGGAATGTATGTTTGCCACAATTATCACCATCAAATCTCCAAATGATACAGTTAGTAACCACACAGCTTGTACAACAGACTTCAGCGACATGGGGGCCTGGTTTGAAAATGAAAATTTACCATGTCAATCAATCAATTATTCAATTTATCAGATAGGGAGCGTAGATAATTTGGATAGCTTATAAATGTCAAGTCCCATCACTGAACTACAAGTCTAGAACTAAATTTCTAATCTTATTTGATAGAAGACAATCTCTGTGACATGTTAAAGCCATTAACAAAAAAAATAATATATATATATATTTATTTTTTGTGTTTTTGTTATTTTATCATACATTATTTCTAAGGACATTCTGCTTTGATATTGCATTATAATCTCAATCTATAAGTATATTTGAAACACAAATACTCACATAGTAGCATATTTTTACCTGAGAATAAGCAAATGAAAGCCCACTAATTGAGAAAAGAACTTCCCCAAGTGTGACGAGAACATACTGAGGTATCATCCATGCCATTGAGACAGTGTTTTCTGTGACATCCACATATAAATGAACACCAGACTGAAATAAACAACACCAGGTCAACTGTCAAGCTTCATTTCTATACAATATGAGGGGAACAGCTTTTTGAATTGAGGTCAACTGTCTGTTACGAGCCAGGCGTAACGAGAAAGAAAAACCAGCAACAAACTTGTAACAATAACAAATTTATTACAGAAAAATTATCAAAGAAAAATAAAATAACAAATTATGTTTACAAATACCTGAAGTTCAAATAAAAGTGAAAATCTTAAATGTTTAGTCTGATCCTGGAATGATCCTTTTTGAATAACACAATCCAGTTAAATCCAAGTTAAATCCAAGAACACTTTAGAATAAATTCCCACAATAAAATCCACAAGAATAATTTATTTAAAATCCAAGCTCCAATAATTCACTTAATACCCAATTTGAATAATACTCCAAATATATTGATGACTTAAAAAGTAACTGATGACTTAAAACATCACTGATGACTTAAAAGGTAAAGGTAATGAAAAATGTCAATTTATATATATTAACTAAGAAAATTCCAGAAAGGTCTATTAATTGTTCTCAAGTAATCATAATCTAGCAACTTCAACAATAAAGAACATTCCAGAAGTTTCTATCTAAATATAATGCATGAGTTTTCTACAACAGTTAAGAAAGTTCTAGTACATACATGTAGTTAATGTTCTAAAAATAGAACAATGATAATATTTGAAATACCAACTGGTCATATATAAATTATATACATGTAATAAGTTGCATACATAACATGTCGAGCTGTATTTCTAAACAATATATATTAGGGGAACAGCTGTTGGAATTATAAACTGTTATAGAGATCACTTTCAGTGCAGAATTTTTGCAAATAAGAGGACTGCACATTCATACTTGATCGGCACTGAAACCCAATACTTTAAAGGCATTAATATTTTTTTGGTATATTTTAATTCTGTCTTCAAGATAGGATAATTAAGAGTGATGAATGCATAATGTTTGTATCATTTATGTAAAGCATAAAGTTTTAGACAGGGCTAGTTATATTAAAATACAACCAACCACAGGAGAAAGAAAGGCAGGGTATGTAAATCTGCTACCATGATTAAATGCTTTGACCTAAAATGACGAAAATTCAGTCATGCAATTTTCAAGGTCCCTGTGTTCTTAACATGATTTGATTTTTTCAAGTCACAGGTACATTTAAATCTGCACAGCTGTGAGATATTTTCAATTATCATCTATATCTGTCTTAATTTCAATAATTTTTCTATATACGTCAAACACATAGCTGAAACACTACTTACTATATAAGTATATAATTACCTTAGAACCATTGCCATATACTAATGCTGTATACACTCCTCCCATTTTAAGAGTAAACTTTGCGGTAGTGTGTCTATCAAAATAGATAGATCTTCACTCAGTTCATAGATCTTGTATCTAAAATAAAAAGTTCAATGCTGTTCTAATGTTACTGATATAATTTACAAATTAATTTGCAATATAACATAACTGAAATGGTTGCCGTTTGTTGGTATTTGAAAATCACCGTCACTTTTCAAGTCAATAAGGATTTTTCCAGGTTTATTAATTACAGTGGTGGATAAAGACCTTGTGTCCCTCTATTATACAGGGTTCATACAGACCATCCAGGACAAAATTCAAGGAGTTTTCAAGGACTTTTTCAAGTATTTCAAGGACTAAAATAAGTGAAACACTAAAGACAAATATGTGTAAAAGGGCGACAATGTATGAAATTTGTGTTTTACATGCAAATACCAGTTGAAGTACTACCAAATTTATTAAGTTTTTTCTAAGTGTGCAAGATTTTGCAGTAGTTGCTTCAGAGGGTGGGAGTGGTATTGTCAGATTATTGTTATTGTCATCTTTATTCAAGATAGTACTTGCACCTAAACTGAAGAAGCTAGTTATATCCTGATTACATTCTCTCGCTGTTGTGAATTGTTTGTGTTTCTCACTTTAATGTGCGATTTTATAGCGCTTTCACCCATTCCTGAAACGTCTATAACCTTATCACAAGCGCTTCACACCGCCTTTCTTTAATCACCCTTGAATTCTTTAATGAAAAGACATTTTTCTACACATTTTGGCGAGAAATTACACTTCTTCATTTTTTGATGAATTACCCAAACCAGTCCGTGAAATTTACACGTCATGAATATTTCAATCGTGTATTAAAGCCAATACCCGTTCCGTACCGTCTTACTATCTCGTTACGAAGTCGTTTTTTTTTTTAAATTGATGTATATTTGAGTTTTCTTTTGTTTTTTGGCCGCTGTTTTACTCATTTTAGTCGTTTTGTGGTACTTAATAAGGAATTTATGGATTACTGAACAAAATTCCCAAGTTTCCTGTAAAATTCAAGGAGTTTTCAAGGACTTTTTCCCTGGACAAAATTCAAGGAGTTTTCAAGGACTAACCACCAAATTCAAGGACTTTTCATGGCCTGTGCGAACCCTGTCTATACATTATCTTTGGCACATGTTGACACCTGAGTAGAACCACTGGCCTTCCATAAACTAGCTGGGCAACTTCCTCCCAAGACAGGAACAAAGGTCTGTAGCAGGAATGCGATTGGCTATGCCTCTCAACAATAAGATATACGAGCATGTGATGAAATTTTATCTTTTGATGACATTTTATTCAAAAAAACGCTCACACTAAAATGTGTAGGACAGTTGTTTTAAGACCCTCTGAAACACTACAATATAATAACATTTTCCATATATTCTTTAGCACATTCAACCTGAAAGCTATAATGTAAATATAAGTAAAACTTTTCACTCTACAACAATTCTTAAATTTAATTAAAATCTTACATCAAACATGCACTTATAACGTAAAAAGTTTAGCTTATACCACATTTTGTTTCAAGATTTAACATTTTCAACTTTGCCGTGTTGGACTTTCTACAGGGATTCTGTCTTTGTGTATTTTATAATTTACTACTCAATATCAATAATAATTGTATTTACAATAAGAACTTGCAATATAAATAAACTTTTGTTTTAACTTACGAGAGGGGTTCCATCTCTATAAAGTTAGTTACTGTGAAAGGTTTCACATTGATATGCGTACCAATGTCTGTTGAGGCGGAGGTGTCCGTACCCATTGATACAATAGTTAGGCTATCTGCTAGTTTGTCTGTACAAAATATACTGAAAACATAGAAAACTAGAAATGTGTCATCATGCCACGGATGCCCCCGCATGCAGCCAAAATTTCAAATGTTATAATATTTAGTTCCAAATTTGTTTGCACAAATTATTTTTTTCATTCTAAGTTCAAAGCCCTTAAAACTTTTCAATGTTAACACAAACCATTTTTATACAATGTTCAAGGCACTGAAATTATTCAGTCTTAACCATTTTTATACAATGTTCAAGGCACTGAAATTATTCAGTCTTAACCTTTTAAAAATAGCATATTGCATATTTGTAGCCAACATAATGGCTATATACATTTCCACAAAAGTATGAGTGCTGAAACTGAAAGTTCAAAATTTTTCCAACATTCAGGAAAGATAAGTTTGTCTAAAATCATTGAACCACGACCAAATTCAAACTTAAACTGCTTATTCCTAAGATGTATCTATATTATTTTTCAAAGTGAAAGGGACATAACTCTGCCAAAAAAACATCGAACCATGACCAAATTCCAACTTGACCTGCGCATTCCTTTGACATATCCATATGTCAATTTTGAGTTGAATATGTAACACTGTTGGGTTGATAATGAACAGAAACTGTAAATTTCATATCATTTTCAAAGTGAAAGGGGCATTACTCTGCCAAAAATCATTGAACCATGACCAGATTCGAACTTGGTCTGCGCATTCCAAAAACATATCTATATGTCTAATTTGAGTTGAATGTGTAATATTGTTGGGGAGATAATAAACGGAAACTGAAAATTTCATATTATTTTTAAAGTGAAAGGGGCATAACTCTGCCAAAAATCATCGAACCATGACCAAATTTGAAATTGACCTGCGCATTCCTTTGACGTATCAATATGTCAAATTTGAGTTGAATGTTTAATACTGTTGGGGAGATAATAAACAGAAACTGAAAATTTCATATTATTTTCAAAGTAAAAGGGGCATAACTCTGCCAAAAATCATGGAACCATGACCAAATTTGAACTTGGCCTGCGCATTCCTTTGACATATCGATATGTCAAGTTTGAGCTAAATGTGTTGTACGATTGGGGAGATAATGAACGGAAACTGAAAATTTCATATTATTTTCAAAGTGAAAGGGGCATAACTCTGCCAAAAATCATTGAACCATGACCAAATTTGAACTTGACCTGCGCATTCCTTTGACGTATCCATATGTCAAGTTTGAGTTGAATGTGTTGTACCATTAGGGAGTTAATGAATGGAAACTGAAAATTTCATATTATTTTCAAAGTAAAAGGGGCAGAACTCTGCCAAAAATCATCGAACCATGACCAAATTTGAACTTGACCTGTATTTTCTCATGACATATCAATATGTCAAGTTTGAGTTGGATGTGTTGTACCGTTGGGAGATAATGAACGGAAACTGAAAATTTTCATTATTATTTTCAAAGTAAAAGGGGCATAACTCTGCCAAAAATCATCGAACCATGACCAATTTCGAACTTCACCTGTATTTTCTCATGACATATCCATATGTCAATTTTGAATTGAATGTTTTGAACCGTTTGGGAGATATTGAATGGAAACTGAAAATTTCATATTATTTTCAATGTAAAAGGAGCATAACTCTGCCAAAAATCATCGAACCATGACCAATTTCGAACTTGACCTGTATTTTCTCATGACATATCCATATGTCAAATTTGAGTTCAATATGTGCAAGGGTTATTAAGATAATGAACGGAAACTGATGATGACGGAAGGACGGAATGACGGAACAGGGTAACACTATATGCCCCTGCCATTATATGGCGGGGGCATAACAAGTTTATTTCAGAGGCATTTTTCTCTTTTCAATTTTTACTTTCAGTTGCAGTACACACACATGGTCACTGAATGAATATTTTTCAATATGTTTTAAAAGTATGTAAATATTTCTTTCAAAAAAAACAAGCAAGAAACTTTTTTTCTCTTAGCTCCATGAATGGATTTGTGTGTTAACAAACTTATAGCTTCCTACAATACACATCAAAATAGTATAGTTTCACAGAAAATACACCATTCTTTGTACTGAATGTTGCAATATCAGAAGGGCAAAAATCAATTGTCTGTATTGCATAGGTTGTCCCACAGCCTGTACAGACAAATGAAAATTTTCAATAATTAACTCTATAAATATCATACGGACAAGTTAAGAAATGCTTCAAATAAACAAGAGCACCGCCAGGCGGAGCATTATATGCCCGAAAGTGTTTTTTTTTTTATAGTAAGGATGAAGCATTTGTAACACATGGAAATGAAATAAAGTATTACCTCCTTTAAATAGCAATCCACCTATGAAGTTTGAATATTGTGGGCCAAATGGAACTCAAGTTATGCTCCGTAACTGTTTTCAGTTTTAAAGTAATAGTGACCTTGAACTTTGACCTTTTGACCCCAAAATCAATAGGGGTGTTCTACCCAATATGGCCAATCATCCTATGAAGTGTAAACAATGTGGGCCAAATGGAACTTAAGTTATGTTCTGGAAACTGCTTTCAGTTTTAAAGTAATAGTGACATTGACATTTGACCTTGTGACCCCAAAATCAATAGGGGTGTTCTACCCAATATGGCCAATCATCCTATGAAGTGTAAACAATGTGGGCCAAATGGAACTTAAGTAATGTTCTGGAAACTGCTTTCAGTTTTAAAGTAATAGTAACATTGACCTTTGACCTTGTGACCCCAAATCAATAGGGGTGTTTCACCCAATATGGACGATCATCCTATGAAGTTTGAACAATGTGGGCCAAATGGCACTTAAGTTATGCTCCGGAAACTGTTTTCAGTTTTAAGGTAATAGTGACCTTGACCTTTGACCTTCTGACCCCAAAATCAATAGGGGTCTTCTGCCCAATATGGACAATAATCCTATGAAGTTTAAAGACTGTGGGCCAAATGGAACTTAAGTTATGCTCCGGAAACCAAATTGCTAACGGACGGAGGGACAGACGCCAAGGGGTATAACATAATATGCCCAAAATTCTTTCGGGCATATAAAAACAGATAATCAGATTTTGCCGGCCCTGACAAAATGCATCTATATCTATTCAGTAATAAAGACATTTATTTTCTTACCTTAATGCTGCATTACCATGTTTTGGTTTTTCTCTTTCATCTGGAAACTGAAAAAAAAATTAAATTAGATGAAACATTCAAGTATGATAAATTGTATTCTCAAAGTGATTTAAAGAGACTGATTCAGAACAACTCAAGACCACTGGAGATATTTGCACAATACATTTACCCACATAGGAGTTCCTAAACTATCTTATCATATATCTCGGAATAAGATACATCTTTCACTTGTATCTAACCTATTCCTACAATCGCAGGGTTATCATTATAAACAGATTGGCGATCCAGATCATCTGTTAAAATGCTGAGAAAATTGGTTGTATTATCAGTCTGTAGATTAAAATATCCCATTTGACCCTTGACAAAACCTTTGTTTTCGTTGTCACATCTGCATCAGATAACAATAAAAACCCTGCAATCATATATACAACACTTGAATTTGCCAACCTTTAAATTTTTGTATTTTTTTTCTTGCAAGAAAACCATAATCATTTAATCATATCTTGCAGCTTTGAAGAACAACTTACTTGTCCCATTTTCATTTTTCCATCATTCAAGTACAGTATCATTCTATATGCTTCAGAGTCTTTACTTTCAAAAATCTGCTCAAATGTATAATTCTGACCATTGCAGTGAGATTTGGCTGACATTTTGTAAATGCCACTGTCAGCCATAAGGAACCTGCTCATCTGCAAATAAAACATATATAAAACTAAGACTGAAATTTAAAGCAAAGAAATGGACAGGGGATAATTTTGACAGATGTTGATCAATACATATTTCCAAAAATACAAATATTTTGTAATTATCGCATGGTTTGGAACTTTTCCTTTGTTCTTACTAGCCCATTTTACTCAGTACACTTCAATGAGCATTTGAAAACTGTATTGATAGATAACAGTACAGTTTTTTCATTTATTCATATAGGAAAAAACTCGACTGTTATATATCGGTTGAGTTTTTTTTGCACCTTGTATATATCAATGCAGTTTTTTTTCATAGAGGCTCCAATGGGGCAGTGGTAACAACCATTCCCAGTAGCAAAAAAAAAATGGAATCAGTAAAATAAAATAAAATAAATATATAAATAATGAAAAATATTAACAAAGATAATTAATGAAATGAAATTTACTCTCATTTAATCAAAAGGTACATCCGCTGAATGAATTATTTCCACTGAAAATAAGCCCTTTAATCTTGAATCAATCTTGGTAACAGTTTACAATCCGCCTCTAACATTGGATAGCGAAAAAAACTTGAAACAAGAGGGCCATGATGGCCCTGAGGTCGCTCACCTGTATATAGGCCCCCGGAGCGGGGCCAGGTTAAACCCCAGGGCTTTTATTTGAACAAACTTGGAAGACACTCATTAGAAGATTTTTCACAATAATAAGTTTTTACTACACACATGTAATGAAAAACAATGATCTCACCCGCCCCCGTCCGGCTTTTATTTGAACAAACTTTGTAGCGATCACAAGAAGATGTTTCATGCTTAATATCTAAACTCTAGCTATTTGGGTTTTTTCAAAGAAGATTATTTAAGTTTTTGCTATACACATATAAGGAAAATCAATGACCCCCGGGGCGGGGCCAATTTTGACCCCAGGGCTTTTATTTGAACAAACTTGGTAGACACCCATTAGAAGATGTTTCATGCTGAATATCTTAGCTCTAGCTCTTTGAGTTCTTTCAAAGAAGATTTTGTAAGTTTTTACTATATGCATATAGGGAAAATCAATGACCCCCTGGGGCGGGGCCAATTTTGACCCCAGGGCTTTTATTTGAACAAACTTGGTACACACTCATTAGAAGATGTTTCATGCTGAATATCTTAGCTCTAGCTCTGAGTTCTTTCAAAGAAGATTTTGTAAGTTTTTACTATATGCATATAGGGAAAATCAATGACCCCCTGGGGCGGGGCCAATTTTGACCCCAGGGATTTTATTTGAACAAACTTGGTAGACACTCACTAGAAGATGTTTCATGCTTAATATCTAAACTCTAGCTATTTAGGTTTTTTCAAAGAAGATTTTTTAAGTTTTTACTATATGCATATAGGGAAAATCAATTTTGATCCCAGGGCTTTTATTTGAACAAACTTGGTAGACACCTATTAGAAGATGTTTCATGCTGAATATCTTAGCTCTAGCTCTTTGAGTTCTTTCAAAGAAGATTTTGTAAGTTTTTACTATATGCATATAGGGAAAATCAATGACACCCTGGGGCGGGGCCATTTTTGACCCCAGGGCTTTTATTTGAACAAACTTGGTACACACTCATTAGAAGATGTTTCATGCTGAATATCTTAGCTCTAGCTCTTTGGGTTCTTTAAAAGAAGAATTTTTAAGTTTTTACTATATGCATATAGGGAAAATCAATGACCCCCTGGGGCGGGGCCAATTTTGACCCCAGGGATTTTATTTGAACAAACTTGGTAGACACTCACTAGAACATGTTTCATGCCAAATATCTAAGCTCTAGCTCTCAGGGTTTTTTAAAAGAAGATATTTAAAGTTTTTTCTTTCGGTTGCCATGGCAACCAGAGTTCTGCATGGAATTAAATTCTTTGAACAATTTTTAAAGGTGACCACCAAAGGAACATTCCTGTGAAGTTTGGATGAAATTGGCTTAGTGGTTTATGAGGAGATGTCATTTAAAGTAAAAGTTTACGGACGGACGGACGCCGGACGGACGCCGGACGAAAAGCGATCACAAAAGCTCACCCTGTCACTTTGTGACAGGTGAGCTAAAAACTGCCTTATCATAAATATCTGTAATGTAGCTAACGATTCATTTATTTATTTGTTTCTATTACAACAAGAGCCATGTCAACATGGCCATCCCCCGCCGAATGTGTTTGCTCATTGGAAGAATGTATATGTAGTAGAGCGGAATAATTCCATTTTAAGAGGTCTTTTGGTAATGAAAACTGATGGCTATAGTGATTACAGATTTGAAACCTATGTGAATACTGATGGCTGAAAATAACAAAGGGCAATTACTGAAAAATAATGCAGGGTAGGTTATCATTCTTGTGTGCTGCATCCCTCCTCAGTAAAATCTATCCACCTATGAAGTTTCAAGTTGATACCTCAAATACTTTTTGAGAAAAAATTGAATTGAAAAATTAAGTATGAAAAAGAACAAAGGGCAATAACTCAAAAATTATAAAAGGTAGAGTTATCATTCTTGTGCAGTGCACACCTCCTGAGCGAGATCTATGCACCTATGAAGTTTCATTTTGATATCTCAAAGGCTTTTTGAGTTATGCTCTGGACAAAAATTAATTTTGAAAAATAACAAAGGGCAATAACTCAAAAATAATGCAGGGTAGAGTTATCATTCTTAAGCACTGCACTCCTCCTCAATGAGATCCATTCACCTTTGAAGTTTCAAGTTGATACCTCAAATACTTTTTGAGACAAGCTCTGGACAAAATAGCATGAAAAAAAACAAAGGGCAATAACTCAAAAATTGTATAGGGAAGAGTTATCATTCTTGCGCACAACATTCCTCCTCAATAAGATCTATCCACCTATGACATTTCATGTTGATATCTCAAACACTTTTTGAGTTATGCTCCACTCAGGTGAAAAATTAGGTATGAAAAATAACAAAGGGCAATAACTCAAAAATTATGAAAGGTAGAGTTATCATTCTTGTGCACTGCACACCTCCTGAGTGAGATCCTATTAAGTTTCATGTTAATATCTCATAGGCCTTTGGAGTTATGCTCTGGACAAAAATCAATTTTGAAAAATAACAAAGGGCAATAACTCAAAAATTATGCAAGGTAGATTTATCATTATTGTGCAGTGCACTCCTCCTCAATGAGGTCTATCCACCTATGAAGTTTCAAGTTGATAACTCAAATACTTTTAGAGATATGCTCCGGACAAAAATGTCGGACGGAAGGACAGACGGACGGACGGAAGGACAGACGGAAGGTCGGACGGACGGAGACTATTTCTATATCCTCCGCCGAAAATTTTCGGAGGGGGATCAAAAAGAAAACATTATGTCATTGCGATAAAACAGTTATAGTATATGAAACTCGTTTGTTAAGGGGGTATAACACTGGCTGGGGCGACATCTTGGGATGTTTCTGCAAAAAAATGTGTCTCGGCCTAACGGCCTTGCCATTTTTTAGCAGAAACACCCCTTGATGTCGCCCCAGCCAGTGTTATATCCTCGTAACTAACTCGTTTCATGTACTATAACTATTACTTACACATGACCTCAGACTATTATGACAATAAACACATTTAAAAAGTTTCGAAGACACTGATCAAAATACTGTATCACACCAGACGTCCAAAGTGGCCCTTTTAATGCTCACCAAAGTTTAAAAATTGTATTTTAAGAGGTTAAAAAAAAATTCAACAGACAATAAATCACTAAGAGACCAAAAGACAAAGTTACAGGGATGTATGAAATGTCATTTTATGCGTTTATAAAAAAATAATTTCATTGATCTAACAAAATTTGCTATTTATAAATTAATGAATCAGAAATGCCAGAATAATAATAATATCTGTCATATGTTGCTGTTCAGACAGGAATAACCGTCCCGAGGGGACCCGCCCACTGGGTGGTAAAGAGGCTTGCCGAGTTACCACCCATGGGCGGGTTCCCGAGGGACGGATGTTCCGATCCGAACCGCAAACATGTCAGATATTTTTTCTTGCATATTCTTCACCATTATTTCATATTTAAAATGGTTTACCTCAATATGATATATGTTCATGAAAATTAAAGTCATTTTATCCATAACTATTTTCTTACAATAGCGTAAGAACTTACAACTTAAATAACAACGGTGAAATGACGTCATCCTAAGCACATATTTCCCTTCTAAAACGACGTCAATTTAACGCGATACTGGCATGGCTAAAACTCATGGAAATGCCAGTCTACTATGCAAGAAGAATCATTCTGACAACTGTACTGGTTTTACAAATTTACAAATCCACGCAATTATCGGACCCATCCTAACAGCCAATAATTCAACATTAAATTATCTGAGCTTAATCATTTCAAGACAACACAATTACTTACCGATAAACCGCTAATTTTATCTTCATATAAAGAAGATTTAATATCGACACTGCATGGTAGAGTATTGAGAAAAAGGAAACCAGTTTGTCCATCAGTGAGATTTGTATCCTCTGCCATCTGTAATATAAACATACAGCATTATTACAATGAAAATCCTAGTTTTATCAATAGAGGTAATTTCTTTATGAAACCATTACAATAATTGCTTGTTACTTCAGATTCAACACTATAAAATAGTAAAAACTATAAGAAACATTTTGATATCATTTTGCAAGACCTATATTACAGAGGGATAAAAAGGTCTAAAATTTCCAATCCTGACCCACAATCCTATTTGCCGCGAGATTCATTGGCTCTTGGAGTTTATCATTTTCCACCCTCTTGTTTGTAATTACCAAATGTGTTGACATTTTCATCCATTACTGATAATAATTTACATCTTCTTAAACTTTGTCTTTTTTTTTAACATTTTTGCACTTGTTTTTTGTTACTTCTTTTGATTACCACAACACATTTTTGATAATATGGCAGCGGACATTTCAGTTAATTTTCTCGTGTTAAATATGGTCTCAGAAAATCTCGCAAGAATGTCAATTTGCAAGATACAGGGCTGCCAACAGCAAATTGCAAAATCAGCGGAAAATACCCCGGGGGTCAAGGCGGCTGCGCAAGCCCCCTTTGCGGGTCCAGGGCAGAGCCCTGGTGGGGGACCAGGGGGCGAAGCCCCCGGAAGCTCCTGGATTCTGATGATTTGGTATGCCCTCAAATCAATTTCCTGGACTCTAAATTTGACAAATATCTGACATTTTGACTCATTTTTACAACAGACAAGAGCGACAATGTAAACTATAATTTGATTGGTTATTCTAAAATAGAATGCCGGAAAATACTCGATATGACCAATGAGAAAAGCGCTTACAGACGTACCATAGGCGGCTAGCGTAACGATAAAAGCCGAAGCGTGCCGGTTTTTGGGTACTGTATAAAATATGACGAATAAATTTATTGTCTTTGTTGAATTTACATCGATCTCAAAAATGACCCAGGAGCTCACGAAATCCGCGGATTTCCGCGGATCCGCGGAAAATCGGCAGCCCTGAAGATAATAGATAATGTAAATACAGAAATTCAAATGATAAAGAAATTTAGTAATTTTTGCAAGAGAGGATTGCTTCTTGGGTACTGCACTTCTCAATTAGATGTTACAAAATTAAATTTTTTTTCAAGTTTATGTGCTCCAGACAGAAATATGGGAGTCCTCAAAATGGTACTTCAGTGGCTACATTTTTGTTCTCCCCATTTTTTTAAAGCCATATAGAAGAAAGAAATTACCGCAAAAGAACTTACTGATAAATAGCATAAAAGGAAATTGATAGTAAATTTTTGTTCCCATTTCTAGACTGAAAGACCAACAGACAATCCCAATATATCCAGAGGATAATATGGGGGATATATGTTACATATTGGCATCATATTACTAATTTGATTCAATGTATAAAAAACAAAAGAAGTATAATATATGCTTACATCAATTTTAAGTTGTACCAACCCAGCACACACAAAGGCACCTGCAGTTATATACAGTCCAACAACCATTCTCTGTAAGGGTCTGAAATAAAATGTGGAGAATAAATGAGCCGCGTCAGGACAAAACCAACATAGTTGGTTTGCGACCAGCATGGATCCAGACCAGCCTGCGCATCCGCGCAGTCTGATCAGGATCCATGCTGTTCGCTTACCAAATCTACAAGTAGAGAAACTGATAGCAAACAGCATGGATCCTGATCAGACTGCGCGGATGCGCAGGCTGGTCTGGATCCATGCTGGTCGCAAACCCATTATGTTGGTTTTGTCGTGACGCGGCTCAAATATACACTTCAAAACAAAATTTATAACAATCAAGCATTACATTAAATCATAAAGATATTATACAAAGAGGTACACTGTAATTTCATTCTATGATAAAATTTCGTTATAAATGCATGTTGACCAATGTCAAATACCTTTGTTAGGTTTTAAAGATCTTTTCTCTTCTTTTTCTTTTCTTGTGGTATGTGTCCCCCTACCTCATATATCATTTTAAATGAGGGGGTGTCACGTTTAAATCAGTATGGTCGGTTTTTTTGCTGGTTGAAAATTCGATAACCAGTAACCAAGGTTAGTACTTGGCAAAGAGTCGAAAAAGTTTTAAATTGATTTTAAATATTTTATTACTCTTTATGTAACAAGATGTTACAATTTGTTTGTATTTTAGTTGTACTCAATAATGTATTTTTTCCCATCTGATCGACTACAGTATTACCCTAACTGAAAGTAGTTACTCCATATTCGGATATGTATTGTAATCATTTTGAGTAAAAGAAGTTACGAAAAAATGTCATATCTTGTCATAAAGATCAGTTAATGTTGCAAGTAAGGACCGCAAGTTAAACGTTTTAACACGGTTATTAGATTGCTGTTAAAACCGTTATCACTTTTCCTAACCGTAACAAACTATTTAAGATCGCAGTACCACTTTTACTTTTTTGCTAAGGTGTGCAGGCTGACCTTGGTCTATACTGGTGGTAAAGGTTAATCACAATCAGTTTCAGCAGGTCAAGGGTTAAAGCTACATTAAGCTTACCTGTTTGATACTTTGCAGAGGTCCAGAAACGGATAAACCACCTTATCAAATAATGGAATTAAGGCTAAAATCAACAAAGGGTTTAATGCTTGCATCTGATCAGGTTTCACTGTTCCAAATATTCCCTACAAAGTAAGTTGAAGCTGTTAAACTGAAGTGTTTACAAAATGGAAAAAATCTCTATTCAAATTTTTTATATTTCATCTTTAGTTTATAATAATCAGACAAGCCACACAAACACGAACATTTAGTAATTTAATTTAATTGCAAACGTTTCGGCTATATGCCTTCATCAGTGCAAAACATAATAAAATTACCGGAAGCGACGTCATAACGGAACACGCGTTAAACGCGCGAAAAACGTTATGGCGTTTAGCGGCAAAACTATGATAACATGTAGAAACAAATATTTATGCTATAAATAAAGCTGGTACATGAATTAAAATGGATCAACAGTGATACAGATGTCTATTAGACAGTGTTAATAAAAATAAGATAATAGACAAACATATTAATATTCATGTAACCTATTATAAATTAAACAATACTTTATTATTTAGTCCATTTGGAATCATAGTATTTAATAAGGGTGTAACGGTTTACCGGTATACCGATATATTGCAATATGAAAAAATAAATTTCGAACCGCGGTACGATTTTTGGAAAACCGGTATTTTATAAAAATCATCATTTTCAATTAATTGCCTTCTAATTTTGTACAAATTTCACATAAAATCTTTAATTGGCAAATTTTGTTGGCGCCAACGTAAGATAAAAGTATCCGACAACTAGTACACTTAAAAGTCAATAAGCGGCCGCATAATTTGCATAAGCGGCCCAGATTTGAAAGGTCACACGCGACTAGTTTTGTTTATCAAATTGTGTGACACTACTTTCTATTTATTCCTTACATTTTTATTAAGTTTCTACTAAAAATATATACATATAATAATAATATATAAATGTTACTCCATCTTTACATCAAACCATATACACGACAATACGTATTGCAATATATTGCAATACGCTTCAGCAAAATGGCAATATATTGCAATACGGTTTTTGCTGTATTGTTACACCCCTAGTATTTAATATATGGATCCAAAAAGATTCTTTACATAACCGGTCCATGTTGTTGTCTATAATTTCTATAGGTAAAAATGAAAAATCTGACAATGAACACTTATTATCGTTTGATCCGAAATGGATCGCAACATGTGAAACTGGATTAACGTCACAATTTCTTATATCAAATCTATGTTTATTCATTCTGCATGATACATTTTGATTAGTTTGACCTACGAATTGCTTTTTACAGCCTTTACATGTAATGAGGTAAATTATATTACGCGTAGTACAGTTAACATCATTGTGTAAATCAAAAGAACGACCTGTTATGCTGCTATTAAATTGTGAACCAACACTTATATTGTTACAATGTGAACATCTAATTCGTAAACATTGGCTAGATAAAGATGTACGATGAAGTAAAGTACTTCTCATAAGATAATCTCGAATGTTTTAGGACGTCTATATGCTAAAATAGGTTTGAACTTGGTATGTATACTTTTAACGCTTTCCTTATCAAACAAAAGTAATAGATCCCAATATTTATTTAAGATTTCACCAATATTAGGCAGAGATGCATTAAAACATACAGTAAAAGGTATTATTGAACTAGTATTTTTAACGACAGGACTTAGAGCATCATTTTGGGACATGCCTTCAATTTTATAAAACGCTTTCTCAATAATAGATTTAGGATAATTTCTATCAGAAAAATATCTATTTAACGTATCTAAAGACTGCTTAAAAGTACCGTCATCGGAAATGACACGTCTATAACGTTTAGCTTGACTAAACGGGATACCACGCTTACATGATAAAGGATGAGAGGATGTAAAATCTAAATACAAATGCATATTTGTAGGATTGCAAAATATATCGGTAACAATTTTTCCTGTTACGTCTTTAGATACAGAAACATCAAGAAAAGGTACCGAACTTTTAGAAATATTGTAATATTTAGTAATTTAGTAATATTTTTTTTTTTTTTTCTCTTTAGTTTATGAAAGTTTAGTTTATACTTATTTATTCTAGTTTGAATGTGCTGGAAGCATTTCTTATTGAAACACTCTCAAATTGGTTTACCGAAACCAACCAGTACTTAACAATATGTTTCTTACTCAAAGAAACAATGTCTTGCCCTTGACTGGGTTTGAACCCATGCAGCCAGCAACCCTTAGATAACTAGATAACCACTTGGCCATGCCGCCACTCACATTTTATCTTTAATATATCTTAACATAGGGGACTCTAATGAGTTGAGGGTTTTGACATAACAGAACTGAATTTTTTTAGATTTGTGTACCATCTGATATTAATCTGGACCAATAAACTGTGAGCAAAATTTCAGATCATTTTCTTGATCCATTTTTTTTCTCTTCTGAATAAACTTCTTTTTTTTTTCAGAATGACCCCCAAAATGAAAAGCGTTAAATGCTTACATCTCAAATCAGGCTAATAAACAGATTTAAGGTATCAATTTCAAATTTAATGTTCCTCAACATCTAAGTTTTATCCAAGCAAATGGATAACATTAACCTATTGACTTATTAAAAATGAAATAAAACACTTTACCAGTATAGGAAATAATGATTAAGTGGAACTATGAAAAAGTAATCAATAAGTGGAAATATTACTTTTTACATTTAAAGTGAAAATTCAGGCTATACTATTTTAAAGAACAATAATTTATGTGGTGTAAGATACTTAAGGTAAACATTATTTTTATATGGTTATGGTCCAATTATATCATGTGTGATTTGCTTTAAAATCAATCAGATAAAATTGGGGCCATTATTTCTGAAATTGTATCCACTTTTCATTAGTAAGACTGCACCAATACTGTGAAGTTGATTATGAAGTCAGACACCTGTAAAATGTCATTGCTACAGGAAATCAGATTAATGCAAAGATAAGATTAAATATATTTTAACCTTAGTGCAGTAACCAGTTAACTCCTATTAAATTATTTAAGGAGTTAACTCACTCCTGCACTAAAGTGACTGTATATGAGCATTATGAGATCTGTAAATAATTCATTAAGAAGTCTACAAAATAAAACACACAGGTTATTAATACAACATATCTTACATGTTAAAACAACACAACATACCTGTTATGATTCTACAATTTCCTATTCAAGCAGCATAAAAGAAAATTGAAGATGTCATTTTCTCATTACATAAAGTGTACTATTTTTAATAAAACTTTGAATCATGTCACACATGCACTGCTCAGGTTTTTCATGCAAAAGTGTACCGAGGTAGAACAAATAAAGAACTAGAAATGTGTTGTCACGCCATTTACATATTTCAAGGTCTTATGTAATATAACAAATTGGCTGTCATTAAGGAGGCCTTCATGATTCATAAAATTTTTGCAAATATTATTTGGTAAGATTTGTGATAATTTTGTCATAAAATTGCTGTCATCACCCCTTGACCCCAGAATCAATAGGGGTCATCTACTGGTCATGAAAAATCATCATACAATGTTTGAAGTTCCTAGGCCTTAGCATTTTTTAGTTATTGATCGGAAACCGTTTTTACCTACAAGGTCAATGTGACCTTGACCTATAACCCCTTGACCTAAAAATCAATAGGGGTCATCTAATGGTCATGAACACTCATCATACCCAGTTTGAAGTTCCGAGGCATAAGCGTTCTTTAGTTATTGATCGGAAATCATTTGGTCTACAAACCGACCGACAGACAAATGCAAAGCAATACACCCCCACTTCTTTGAAGTAGGGCATAATAATAAATATCATGCTTATATTTCATTCATGCCAATTTTTTTTTTTTAAATGGATAAAGTCACAATATTAGATTGGAAAGTAAAATACTAAAGTGTACAGAATTTGAATAAATTTCAAGAATATAAAGAATTACAATATCTCCATCCATGTGTTCAGCCTGCAGTGTCCATCTTGATCCTTGTTGATCACTCAGTGCCCAGAACAAAGGCAGTGGCAAAAACATTGTCAAAACTTTAAGCAGCTGGCGGACATCTCCTATGAATGCATTCTGTAGCAACAATGCAATGAAAAGTTAGACCATGTGGGATTTTCTTTGTTGATTAGTGATTACTTACTTGAAATATTGTTATCAGTCTTCATATTGAAATGTTATATTATAGGTTTTCCATTATGTGAATCTTGAATATTGGCCACATAAGTATACTTTATTGAGGAAATAAAAAAATGTTTAACAAAAGTGTCTACACAATTCAGACAGTTGCTAGAATTTATTTCATAAAATGGTCCATAGATAAATATGATGAACTTACGTCATATTTTTTGTCAGCATAGTACAGCCAGTGCTCTCTGGGTTCTTCATACTTGCTGTTCTTTATTCTCTCTTTCAAACCATACTGCAACAATAAAACAACTAAACAATTTTATGAATTATACATTTTATACTCTTTTTTGAGGTTGGGTTTTGTGTTGCACCAACATAGAAAAACAGTTCATATAGTAGCGACTTTGCAGCTTTGCAGGTGGAGGAAGACCACAATTGCCTTTCCTGGCATTACTTCAGACACAAACCAGCATCTGAGTATAACCACTGACATTCCATAGGCTAGCTGGATAGCTTCCTTGCTGTGAAAAAATTAATTCTTCTAAGGGAGCTAAGACCTATGAACATTTTAATGAGGTTAGCTGTATGAAAGGGTGGCAGTATATTCACATTCAAATTAGACCACTCCAATTTATACAGCTTCAAAGTACAAAAAATAGAAGATTACTCACAAAAATGCACTTGAATGTCTTTCCAACGATATTTCCAGCAGGTGGAACCTTCTGATACTGATGGCGTCCCAAGAAAAATAATGCTTGAAAAAAGATTTGCAGTAAGAATTTAGAACTAACAATTATATGTCTGTATATTATTCTAGCAATGCACATAACTTTGTTTATGTATTTGTGTCATTCTATTGTTCAATCGTAAACAGACATAAATCAAAATAATTAATGTGCGAAAACACATATATTTGATTTTCTTTATAGAAGAATACACTGTTTTTACATCATTTCATATCAAATTCGAGACATGTTGGTTTGCTTACAATTCTCACAAACTGAAATTATCATATACATATACACTAAACTACCTGCAAAAAATATCTGTATGTTTTTAACATTAAAAGTAAAAATTTCTTTTTTACATACCAACAGATAAGAACATTAGGACTGCTGGTACACCAAAAGCTAGGATGTAACAATCATTGCCAAAACACTGCACATCAGCTGAAGTGATAACAAAAAAAAGTAAATATAAATCAACACATCCAAGGCTTCAGGACTTCTATCAAAGTGAAAATATATTCAAAATCATTCTGGAAACAGTTAATTAATAATTATCAACTCCACAAAGTTTTCAACCTCCACTTTATATACAAAATATATTCAAACCTAGCTCCTCTCTATAAGCAGTTTTTGCACACTTATTTACTCATCATTTTTAAGTCTTTATAAAACAAAATATCAATTAAATCAATTGATGTTTGCCTATGCATCTTAAACACAGTTAATCAAGGTTTCAAATCAAATGTCATGCCCACTCAATTTCAAAGATGTATCAGCCAACAATGGCCATTATTGTTTTGATGTTCACAATTTTTTTGAATGAAAATGATAGGTAAATGAATGTCTTTAAACAACCGTAGTGGTGTAATATCTGGAATTTCTGTGAGAACGGTTGTAAATAAAAGAAGTTAAAATTTCATTGTGATGATACTTGCTGGGTGATAACCACAATGCTCAAATAAAATGCAACAAAGCAAAGTATTTTATTTTTAACTTGCAGTGGTTGCAGTTAGATATTATTAGAGGACAACATTTCTTTCTCTACTGTACACACATTAACTAGGTGCAACAGTTCACTTGCTTACCTCTGAGTATTGGTGTGATGATAATTGAAAGCATGCTGCCAAGATTAATCATGAAGTAAAATGCTGAGAAAAATGAATTCTGCCATTTCTCCTGTAAATAAATGATTAATATATATCTAAATTCTGGAATAGGATATACAGAAATATTTTAATCTTCAGATAACTTAACACTGCTAGGAATCCCTAATTTGCTTTACTTACAATGAAAAAGTAACTTTACTTAGTTTAGCCATTAAAGCCAAAGAGGGGTAAAAAATAACACAAAAGGTCCTCATTCTTTGCTCTAAATTGATTCTGAATAAGCCAGTTAAAATTAAGATTAAACTTAGACTAACCCGAGGTAGATCACTACTCCTGAGTGAATTTAAAGCAGCACGCTCTAGATCCAGGCTAAATTTCATGAACATTTCGATATATATCTATTTAAAAGTAAAATACTAGTATTGTGCAGAGAGGAAGTAATTCACTCATTGGAAACAGCATTTACAACCCATATTTATTCCCAAAAGGAGGTCAAAATGTGCGGAAAAAAGCCTTACTGCGTTAGTCACACAACACAGTAGAAATATGGTGATAAATGCTGGATAATCAGCAATTAATCGCTTATTCATGAATCTTTTTACTTTTCTTAAAGTTGTAGTAAATTTTTCTCAAGTTTGATTTTATTGAAATATTTAAGCTCATCTGGAAGCATGCAGCTTTTAAGTATTAACTTACTTGTCCAGGTAAAAACTGATCAGCACCAAATGGAGCAACAGAGGCCTTGATTCCTCCTGTACCTATGGCAATAAGAAACAAACCAACTGCTGGACCATACCTATGAAGACAGAAAACAAAACATTTAAGAAGTTCCAACCTCCACATTGTTTTTACAGCTGTAGGGACAAAATACGGACCATTTGTTAGGACAAAAAGTATCTTTTTTTACAACAGTTACTGTTAAATGAAAATCAAGAATTGAACGAAATATGAGAGAAACAACATTATTTTACTGTTTATATTTTTCATAAAAGTACTTCATTAGGTATATAGCTTTACACCCATTCAGAGCTTTCAAAATCTAAAGACAAATATAAAATCTAACCATTCAGCAGGTGGAAGAGCTGTAAGTGACAAAACAAGGTTTCCCACCAGGTACACACATGACAGGTATAAGATAGTCCTAGAAAAAAGAAGTACAAGAAATATGACATGACAGCATAAATTGAATGGGACTCCAGGACCACTGAGATTTTTGACATGAGAGGTCTGGAATCATTTTTTTCAAGATTTAAGTTCCATTTAATGTAGATCTGGACCAGTAACTTGTATGCAAAATTTCAGATCATTCACTCAATCAGTGTTTCTAGAACAATAAATTTAGTTCTGTACAAGAGCAGGATGCCATGATGCTTGACTTCACTTATTTTCATAGGCAAACAGCATTAAAGTGAAAATTATCTGAAAGAAACATTTAACATTTTATAGAATTGAATTAAAATTTTCAAATTTGAACTTGACAGTTGCAATTATTTATAGATCAAGACCATACTTGTATTATCTCATTCACTACATGCAAAGACGTTAAACGTAAAGTAAGATAATTATTAATTAATTCCTGATCAACAACAAAATGACTTAATTCACTGTGAATGAAACATCTTTACATTGTGATAACATGGAACATTTTTTTTAAAAAACAAAAGCTAATTAAACAAAATATCTCTTTCAATTTTTAAGAATTTTTTTTATGCAAACCTGTATCTGCCAAGGTAACCATCAGCTATAACAGCACCAAGCAATGGCATGGCATAGCACATCATTGAGAAAGCATGGAAGATGGAAGTAGCTTGATTCTCCTCAAATGATAACCATCTGGTCAGGTACAGAACAAGAACAGCTGTGGAATGAAATAAGAATTTATAGTACTTTATTCACTGCTTGAATATACTACACTAAAACTTACAAAAAGCCAGTGAAACTGAAAATGTCCAGTAGTTTTTTGTTGTTTTTTGTTTTTGTTGTTTTTTTTGTTAAGTAGCAAAGTGCTATATTGTAGTGAAATAAGTGTGATTTTCTTCTGAAGACATTCTGTGTTATTACTATCTTGAGGGGTAATTCAGCATTTTCTTGTAATTTCACATCAAATTACCATTATTTTTTTCCATTATAAAGAATATTAACATCAATAAAGGCTTTTTACATGTGTAGATAATTGCTTTCAACATACAATTGCAAGCTACGATTAGTATTTTGCTTCTTAAAATTTTTGTGTTTGCATACCTTTGCAAAGTTAAATTCAAACTCTGATTCAAGTTCTATGTTATATTCTAACACTCAAGTGATTTTGTCACTATAGACAAAGAAGGAAAAAAACTGGTGTTAAACTGCCAATAAACACCGGTTGAGGACTACTTGTATATGCGCTGTTATGTTTTCACCCTCGATTGTATAGTTTAGAAAGCATTTTAAAGCAACAATAAAAAGCATTTTTATTTATATTTTCAGTTCATATAATGTTTTCTTTTCATACAAAACCGAAATAATATCTCACATACACTAACGCCACATATTAAATCCATATCAGTTAATAAATATTTTGACAAAACGGCGCCAATCCGTAAGCAGCGTAATGACGTCATCCTAAGTAAACAACTCATTCATAAACAAGCTGACGTTATTTCATACATACAAGAATGATAAATGGGGCACTGATGTAAACACAATACGACGTAAGTTTTTATTGTTGAAAACTTGATAAAATAACGTTTTTTTCTTATTATTTCTTTTGTTTGATAATTTCTATATCTTCGCAACAGTAGGGTGCGAAAATCGAACAGCGTTATACGAAAATCGGCACCGGAAGTTATTTCCGCTTGAAAAATAACATTAGTGATTTTCCTTATTTTATCGTGTTAGAATCGAAATAACATCGGCCTGAGAGGTGTATATCGGCTATTTAACACCGGTTTTGTCGTTTTGATGCGACAAAATTAACCACTCAGGCCTACGGCCTTCGTGGTCAATTCCTACGCATCAAAACTCCAAACCGGTGTTAAATAGCCGATATACACCTCTCAGGCCGATGTTATTTCTTAAACATAATTACATAAATTGTCACAGTATACGAAAAATTTCAAAAATGAATAACTTGAATAATATTCATCAATATCATCAGTGAAATCTTTAAAAACTCCCTTCAGATTTTAAAATACAACCTTGTTCACTGGTACTAGGTATTTGTAAACCCTTTCTCTTCATTTCTTTATTTAAACAAGCAAAAAGCTCTAAATTGGTACCAAGGCAATTTACACAAGATATTTATGAACAAAATGACAATTACTATACAACTATCCCTATAAAACAATAAAGGGAACAATGGATCATACCTCGCATGCCATAGTAGGAGAAACGTTCGCAGAACTCATTTGACAGGATGAAAAATACAGAATATGGGTAGTCTTGCTGAAATAATAAAAAAAGTCTTTCTGAAATAATAGGGAAAAAAACATTTTCGTTCAAAACTGCTACCATGCTAACATATGATTATTGATATGACAATTTATAGTAAGAACCACTCCTCATAAAAGGACACATATTAAAGTGTATAAAGCTATATATTTGCTGTTTGTTGATTTGATATTTGTATAGATGCACTGGCAGGGACTGCATTCAGGGCAAAGTCGTAAATATTTTCACTTCGCCCTATATGATCGGAAAAGCAAAATTCTAGTCCCCCTAAAATCTCTATGAAATGTCTTACATGTATATTACTCCACTCGGTAATACTGCCTGGAGGCAGATTTAATTGTGTAATCTGACGTAATTAGCACACGCGCTGAAGCGTGGCCATAGCGACATTTGGAATTCACACTTGGAAATCTACATCGCTAAATATAGCGCATTGATTATACATTAAATTTTCAGGTAAATAAAAGCTGTGAAAGACCCTGATATGAATGCAGCAGATGATAAAAAGCTAGCTAATTGATAATTTAAATTAAGTTACCTAAAACGTATATTTGTGTCTTATTTACAATATCCCCTGTACGTTTTGTTTGATTTACAATATTCCCTTAACGTTTTGTTTGATTTACAATTTCCCCTATATCATGTATATGTCTTGTTTGATTTACAATATCCCCTATACGTTTTGTTTGATTTACAATTACTCCTATATGTTTTGTTTGATTTACAATATCCCATATACGTTTCCGGTCCATTCTTGTTATCACCATTACATTTATGCAGGTTAACGTATATGTTAATATATATACCTGATTTATGATAGTAATATTCATCATTAAAACTGATGTAAATTGATAGAATTTCATTATTTGGATAATTATTATGAATTAAAGAACTTTTCTTCTTAATTAATTGCATTTAAAAGTTAGAGTCAGAAACTGTTGAACCTAAAAAAAACAAGAGGGCCATGATTGCCCTGAGGTCGCTCACCTGTATAAAGGCACCCAGAGCTGGGCTGTTTAAACCCCAGGGCTTTTATTTGAACAAACTTGAAAGACACCCATTAGAAGATGTTTCACGATGTTAAGTTTTTACTACACACATATAATGAAAAACAACGATCTACCCCCCCCCCCCCCCCCAATTTAATCCAAGGGCTTTTATTTGAACAAACTTTGTAGACACTTACTAGAAGATGTTTCATGCTTAATATCTAAACCCTAGCTATTTGGGTTTTTAATCAAAGAAGATTTTTAAGTTTTTGCTATACACATATAAGGAAAATAAATGACACCCGGGGCGGGGCCAATTTTGACCCCAGGGCTTTTATTTGAACAAACTTTGTAGACACTCACTAGAAGATGTTTCATGCTTAATATCTAAACTCCAGCTATTTGGGTTTTTTCTAAGAAGATTTTTAAAGTTTTTGCTATACACATATTAGGAAAATCAATGACCCCCGGGGCGATGCCAATTTTGACCCCGGGGCTTTTATTTGAACAAACTTGGTAGACACCCATTAGAACATGTTTCATGCTAAAGGTCTTAGCTTTAGCTCTTTGAGTTCTTTAAAAGAAGATTTTTTAAGATTTTACTATATGCATATAGGGAAAATCAATGACCCCCTGGGGCGGGGCCAATTTTGACCCTAGGGCTTTTATTTGAACAAACTTCGTAGACACTCATTAGAACATGTTTCATGCTAAATATCTTAGCTCTAGCTCTTTGGGTTCTTTAAAAGAAGATTTTTAAGTTTTTACTATATGCATATAGGGAAAATCAAAGAACCCCTGGGGCGGGCCAATTTTGACCCCTGGGCTTTTATTTGAACAAACTTGGTAGACACTTATTAGAAGATGTTTCATGCCAAATATCTAAGCTCTAGCTCTTAGGGTTTTTTAAAAGAAGATATTTAAAGTTTTTTCTTTCCGTTGCCATGGCAACCAGAGTTCTGCATGGAATTAAATTCTTTGAACAATTTTTAAAGGTGACCATCAAAGGAACATTCCTGTGAAGTTTGGATGAAATTGGCTTAGTGGTTTATGAGGAGATGTCATTTAAAGTAAAAGTTTACGGACGGACGGACGCCGGACGAAAAGCGATCACAAAAGCTCACCCTGTCACTTTGTGACAGGTGAGCTAAAAATTAAAAATATTGTGTTGATGTAATGTTGTGTTGATATAAATCAAATGCTTAAATAAACTTTATTAAGCAACTAGTACTTCATTAAATATCATCATAGCGATTTTCAAATACACATTTATTTATTTTCCGTGCCATATACATGTATATTTTATATGAATGTACATATAAAGGTGTACATGTATATTTTGTGAAATAAAATTAGAAAAAAATCCAATGATATAACTCGATTTGATGATCACTTCTCCCTACATTTCAAAACTTCTCCCTATTTTTCCTGAAGGGAGATTAGTAACTTGTCACTAAATTTTCAGTCCAAGGTAGTCCCTGCACTGGGAAGACTTTTGTCCTCAAAATGTTTCAACAATAGCAAGTTGTATCGAAAAAAAGAATCACTGATATACAAGTGGTTGTTTATTGATATTTGACCAAAAAGGAAATGGGAAAGAAAATCCCCCATACACTGAAATTCCCTCTGCTGTGGGTAGCAACCCACCTCCCCATTTGATTGAGGCCCCCAATTGATTTAAAATATTTATTTTTTTCTTTATCAGATATAGCTTTATACTCTTTAATCACCAAACATATCAAAGAACTTTAAATTATCAAGCATACCTTTGCTCTAACCTTGGTTTTCTGGTCAGCTATCAGATCTGTTTCTGAATCTGCCTCTGTTAAATATAAAAGCTTAAAATCATAATTTTATAAGAGTATAATGTCTTATGTCCATTTAGTAACAAATTTTAAAAATGCAAATTTTTGACAGCAAAGACTTTTTCAATTTCTGTAAAATACTCCTGTTCTCTTTGGGAATAAATAATTTTTTAGAACATTTACTTTTAATCAAGGTGATAATTAAAATGTTCATTTTGCTTTCATAAAAATTCAAATGTGCCCAAAATAATAGACCTGATTGGTACAGTCATCGAATTTAGCACTGGCCCGGTGGCCCATGGCCAGTGAAAATTAGTTTGGGTCAGTGAAAATTAGTTTAGGGCCAGTGTAAATTTTAAGAAAATTAAGTTAAATATATAGTAGAATAAATTCTAAATTGGAATTCAAGCCAGTAAATTCAAAATCTTAAATTCAATGACTGTGGAATGGTAGAAGTTCAACAATTTAGTTTTTTTAATCTAACATTTGGTGAATTATTGCAACCCTACTGATTGGGGAAAATCCTCTCAATTTTTGGTGATTTTTATTCCTTACAAAATTGGGAATTTTTAACAGTTTTGTGTATTGGAAAGAGGCCTTAAAATTCAGCGTAATTCACATGCAAGAGCACCATGCAAGAGGTCAAAAATTATCAATAAGTAAAAAAGGGGCATAACTCCAAAAGTATTGCTTTCAGAAGAATTATGCCTCTTGTCTAAAAACTGCACCTTTTCATTATAAGCAAGGATTCCCAGTTTCATGTTGATAATTTTTTAAATATTTGAATAATGGGCTACATTAAAGTTATTTGCATGATGACAACAATGACCATGACAAGATTAACATACATATATTATATCATTCTTATAATGTTATAATTTAACATTGAATTATATTTCAAATCCATAGTCTACTTCAAACACTTAAATAATCAAGCAAGTTTTAACTTACGTAAATGGTTAAATCCATCAGGTTTCACTGATCCATACCCTGCATCCATTTTTCTTAGATGCTGAAAATATCAAGGTAGTAAAATACAGCAACCTATTTGTTTATTTTCATCGAAATGGCATTACTGAACTGCTGGTTTACATCAAATTAAACCATTTTGAAAACTAAAACCATTTTATATTTTTTTCATTATATATGTTCAAGGACTAATTTGCATGCTAATGACACTTATAATTCCTTATATTCTTGTGATGCAAACTAAAGCTGTCAATTCTTGCCCCTCCAGTCTGCGAAATAAGCAGTTGTCCTATTGCCCCAGACAACCATTTTTTGGCCCAGACAACTAATTTTTAAAAGTTTACTTGCCCGATGGACAAGTAAAAATTTGCAGAAAGTATTTATCAAAATGTCAACGAATAGTGATAAAATGCAAGATATCAAATACATTTTGTTCGAATACATTTATGACTGTTTCTTACTGAAGATAAGTTTGCAGATTTGATCAATAATTGCTTGGAGATGTTCTGATGAAAATATTTGGACAACCAGTTTTTACTTCGGACAACCAGGTTTCCAAAGCAATAATGATGGGAATGGCTGGAATTGCTCTAGGCTATTTTTTGATGGAAAAAGCCTGAATGGCTTTATTTGCTACAAATTGCTGTTTTCAATGCACATGACATTTTGCCATAGAAAAGATGTCTTTCCTAAGATTCTTTCCATTTGTTTCCTGCCTTGGCAAACTCAAAATTGATTGGAAGTCACAAATCCATTAGAATAATTATAAAGCGTATAAAAATCTCCGAATCGGGGTCAGCTCGGCCCTAAAACGTACTCTGCCCCCGAATCAGCTTGGCCATTTTCCAACTTGGCACGGGTCAATTCTGCCAATTTTTCAATTGTATATATTAATATATTGGTTTCTTTAATCACTCAATATTGTCGAATAATTAATATATGGACTTATTCACAAACGTGAAAAGATGTTTTCTTAAGTTATTAACATACGCTATTATTACCAATCAACCACGCTTATGTTCAGGGAAGGGTACCGATTAATCAGGTGATAATTATGTTTGACGCAGTCATTCAAATTTGATAAATAACCACCTGCAACTAATTAGAAGCTTATGATAATAAATAAACACATTTTTTATTTCATATTTTATTGAAGATTACTTAACAAACAAAAAGCATCAAAGGAAACACATTTGTATTATATCAATTTTTAACGAATCTGCAAGAAAAACATAATGAATTTCTTCAAAATATACTTTAATTCTGCAGAAGTACAATGTACAATTATATAATAATAAACCAATCTCTTATCTTGTCATTGATAACATTTTTTGGCCTTGACAACATGCAAGTAATCGAAAAAAAGTTAATACGTTTAATGTTGTTTTTTTAAAGAGGGCCGAGTTGACCCGTGCCGAGTTGGTATAGGGCCGAGTTGACTCTTTACCAAAATCTCCTATCAGACTCATAGTTCTCTGTGGTCACATTGGAAGGGGTTAAGATGTTTCGTATAAGCAGTCTTCGAAATTAACGCCAGTCCGAGGACCGAGGCCACTAAATTTAACATCGGTCCAGTGATTATTGCAAGGTCGGTGGTCCGACGGACCAGTAGATTTTTTGTCATGAAAACATATTGTAAGTAAAATTCATCAAAATAATGAAGCAGGGTTCTCTAAAAGATTGATCTTTTTGCCTTTTTTTGCAAATGAAACCCATCAATTCTGTCCTAAATGTTCAAAACACAGCGAGAGATGTCTAAATTGTATCCAGTAATGGAGGTCGCCATTTTTTTTCTTGGATATTTTCCGTACCGCACCGTACAGTTACGGAAATTAAACCATTGTTTATTATGGTCATTTAATATTTAGCTATGATTTTGTGATTATTGAGTTAAGTAAATATTTTGTGTGAAAGTGATTTGTTTGAAGCAAATTGCGTTGTTCATGTTCAATTCAGTCAATTTTGCCTAAACATTTAGTCCTTAAAGATTTTTCAAAGCTGTCAACATATGGCCCAGAATACAAGACGTATTATGCTTCTTTCAAAATTACCAAGGGAAGCATGATAAAGTGTTTTCCTGTTCCCATCAATTTATTACCTATCTATGTATTTGGTCCGGCTAAAAATCACCAGGTCCAGTAAGATTTCATATTTTACTGGCCCGAATGTCCTGTGCTTTTTAAATTTTTTCGTGAAGACTGCAAAGATCTGCCAAGAATTTGAAAGTACTGGGCCCTGGGCCCACTTGGTCTGAAAATGATGGGCCATTTTTACCAAAGTATGGGCCTTGGGAAAATAAGTAAACATTGACCAAAATAACTGTTAAAAAGTTTGTAGATAATTGAATTGCCCCGGTAATTAAACTTAAATCATATTTTATGACAAGTGGTTCACTTATAATTCAGTACTTTACCAATAATTAAAAATTATGCCTACATGGTAACTTTCTAACAGTACTAATATTAATTGCAGGCAAAAATGAAAATATTTTTTAAATGGCTGCTCAAAAATTTGATATGCAAATTTATTCACATAATTGCTGGTTCTCACTTGTAATGTCTTATATTGTGCATTATCCATTTAATTGTTCCTACTTTGCACCAAATGTCCCTTACCACTGTATATTGACGAATTTTATTGCCCCTTGTATGCCTCTGTGTAGACAGCATACATCAAAGACATTTGCCGACAGACCTTTTGATCATGAAAAAAGTCATGCACAATGTTTCTCTGATTGGTTAATCACCCTGTCAAACATTCTGATGACGAAATATACATCTTTTTTACACTTCATCAGCCAGTGACCTTAGGGTTGATCAAGTTGAACACCTGTCAGATTATACTGTGACTTACAGCATTTCTTAGAAATAGCAACACTTTTTTTCAGTTACCGATAATCATTTTAAATATAAGTAGTTGTATACTTTGTTTGTTTGTTTTATTGGATTAAATTTATGGTAGTAGAAATGAGTATCTGTGTGGGAAAGGGATTATGAGAAGAAATGCGGTAAGTAGATAACATGGATAAAAGCTATAGGGGAATGGATAAACTCAAGAATATGCGTAATTACAGGAGCATGGGTAACATGTTGCTGTTGGTACCAGTTTTGACTGGATGACTAAATAACCCAGCAGACAGTTTTGTTTTCTTATAAGTCTGGCACAGATTTTAGATGCCCCCATGGCCCTTTGCTGCCGATTTTCCTGCGCCATTCTCATTTTTTTAGCGCCAATGGCGCAAAATCGCGTCCTCGGCAGATCTCTGAGACTGTATAAGTACCTAACCTCACACCCAACCTATTCTCAAACCTTTCATTTGTCGTAGGGCGAATTGTAAAATAAAAGAGTTATGTGTTTGAGTTTATAAATAAATTAAATAGATAAATAATTGAATAAATCATGCGTGTTGTTTTTATTTTTTATTCCCCTTATTATTACTATTGTCAAAACAGTCCTATAAACCTTTCCTGTATACCTATACAGTAGCCGAATTATCTTTTCCAATCTATACTTTTACATGAGCTGTTATTTATTTAATAGAAGTGACTATGATGTCCTGAACTTGTGCATTAAAGCTTCGATTCTGACAGACATGTCTGCTGCTGTTAAATTAAAACAGTGCATAGCAAGGAATATTTACATGAAATATCTTATAACCTAGCATTATTTCATACAAATTGCTATTATACTCAACATCACTAATTCCGCGTCATCATTTATCTCACGGTAATGGCATATTTTCATGTGACCATTGTTATAATTGGTCAGAATTGACATATTTTATTCAAACACCTTAACAACAAATTTTTTGTGCAAAATAATTTAAATCTATAGATTTGTACGTAAAACTGAACAACGTTTTACAAAATTCTGCAAAAAACAACAATAGTCCATTAAATTTGTGCATACGTCTGAAACAATCATCATTTCTAAATGTTCTTGTTTGTTGGAAAAATAAATTGTGAGTTACAATGTAAAAATACTTTTAATATTTAAAATTATGCAAAATAACTTAAAGAAATTTTAACTGAAACATGAAAAATCTGAAATAAAACACCATTACCGCGAGGTAAATGATGACATACTGTTTTCAAAATGGCCGACACACGGTTTACATCTGACAAATTAAAACTAATTTTGATTGAATATATTGTTGTTTCCTTGTGTCATATAGCAGAAAAATGACTAAATGATACAGTTTATGACAGTTTTTGTAGTGTAAGTTTATTGTTTGTGTTCTTTACTGTTTTAAAGTGTTAAGTACCGTGAACTAAGAGGAGCACAGTATACCTTTGTAAGTCCAGTAAATACACCAATTATCTATTTGTAAAAATGAATATTAGAGACAAAAATATCTTAAAGCAGGTACGTGCATCCTGAACGGTACTTCGTTGTCATGTGATATTCATATGACAATCACTTCATTGGCTAAACTAAACAGTAGAATTTCAGAGATACTTGAAGGGGTTTGAGATTTAAGGTTCTTTCTTTTAAGAGGCGTGAATGTCAGTTTTACAAAAGAGGGTTGTGCTTTTCCAAGATTGAAATAGAGCTTTTTGAATTGTTGAATTTCAGTCAAATTTTACCGAAATGTTACATAAAGATTAAATTGTACATAAGTAAAGAATTGTCATAAAGATATATTCTTATGTGTACTAAATTAAAAGACCTCTTGCATGCGTTGCATGCTTCGATCTCAGGTTTGAGAACTGGTTTGTCCACAATTCATTGAAAAAAACAACAAGAAAACATAGTAACCTTGGCGCCGTAACCTTGAGAAAGAGTACTGACTATGTCCTCGCTATTGTTTTGACAGAAAAAGGGGGAGCAATTGATATTATCTGATATATTTACTATTTTGTTATTGATAATTGATGTGTTGATTCTGAAAACTGCTGATAACAAGGTCACAAAAATGTTGAAAAACAAACGATAACTTGAGCTGATCTGCAATAAGCTTACAACCAATTAAAGTGAATTCACCTAAACTTTCCAGTTATGTTTGCGGCAGAAACTGCTGAAAAAGATAACTCAAATTTGAAAACATATTGACATTTCCATTTTCGTTCGTCTGCCGTCAACAAAGTAGACGCTTGAATAATTTCGTTGATTTGTCTATACCATACAGTAGAAAGCACTTTATTAAAGTCTGTAAAATCCGTACCAAATTTCGGCTGAACCAATGATTCTGTGATAAAAGTAGGCCCTATTTACAAAGATAAGGATAAGTTCTCACAAATTGCAGTTAAAATTGGAAAATATTATAAAAAATATAGTCTGGACAAATCAAATCAAGATTTTGTCAAGTGTGCAACTCAAATAATAATGAAGACCAGCTTCACTTTGTAACTATGTGTACATATTACTTTTACTATTCAATGCAGTATTTTATTTATAATGAAATCAGAGATCCAATTCAGTAAATTAAGGCTCCATTAAGAGATAAAAGATAAAAATTAGAACTTAAAATGTCTGAGATAACAAGTTTATTTGGTTAATGGGCAATGAGGATGAAATAATTATTAAAAAAATATTAAAAATATTTTATTTTTAATAGTTATAAACTCAGAAATAATACTGAGAAAATTTAAATTGATGTAACTCAGCTAGCATTCTTCATATTTTCCAAATGTTTTTAAGAGACGTTTTTTGTTTGTTTGTTTTTTTTGCAGTTTAGTTTTCCTTGAATTTAAATATTGACCACCTTTTCTAGGCCTATATATTTTGAGAATGCTTTTTTTCTACTGTAGAACCACACTGTGTAGAGATATAATCTTAACTTTTTGAAAAGACCTTTAAAGGGTGGAATTTAAAAGAAAATGTATTATAAGATACAATAATAAAGTTATTGCATATATCAGTTTTAATGATGTTTCATAGTTAAGATAGCAATATACAGGTTATTCATTGAACATTATTACTAATATGAATCAAGCTTTATTTTCTTTACATCCTTATTTTATTGCTGATATCATTATATTTTTTTTTTATTTTTGACCCTTGATTGGAAATAAAAGTTCTTCTCTTCTCTTATCTTATCTTCTCTTGTCATTCTTTTTCTTATTCGCATTCCTCTTTGCTAACCATAAGATAAGATTCAGTTTGGTTTTGGCAAATAATGTAAAATAAAAAAGTAAAAAAAGGTTTTCTGCTGAAATTTTTTAATTAGACCCTTATTGGAATCGATAGCCATCAGCTTTTCGTCAGAATTATTCCTTTCTAGAAATTGTTTATTATAAACGCATATCCACTTTTGACAGAACCTTTCCAACAAATAAAGCCATGCGCAGTGCTCATGTGTGGAGCATCTAAAAAAAACTTTAAATTAAAATTAAAGATATATGAATAAGTTGTGAAAAATATGAACAATGCCTTACAACACGTAGATTTAATTTTTAACGCATAATTATATAATTTTGTTTGTCTGGAGCTTTTAAAATGCACAAAAATATCAGTCGTTCACATAGTCATCTTTGAAACATGGATTTTCTTTTGCATATCTTGGGTAATTAATTACTTGCAAAAATGTTTATTTCAATGAGGTGGAATTGTAGCTATTATCACGTCTGACTGACAGTTTTCTAGATAAAAGGTTTGTAAATTTAGATTACAAATATCGATTAAACTACTTAAAAAATATTCAAGTCATAGTGTCATAATTATGCATAACCTCAGTAAAAAAAACTCATATTTCTGAAGTAGTTTGATGCTTGTGGTGGAAGAGTGGTGTAAGTTAAAGCACGAAAGTTCCAAGTCCAGAGTCGTTGGTTATTGCTCAGACGAGGTTAGTTTCTTTATCCTCTATTCATACTCATCTACATCTACATCGTACGTCGGCGCAATCACACTTGATTATAACGCGACGGGTGGTGCTAGGTCAAGAAAAAGAAATATACAAGAAATGATAGAAAGTTAGAAGAGATTGGATAGGTCAAAAGAAAGAGATATAGACAAAAAGTCTGGCCAGCTATATTTCGCCTCTTAATTTCAACCCAAACCTCTCCGATTACAGTGGCCGCGGCCGGCACAGCCTTTGGATATCACTAGTGGGTACTGGTAGCTGGGCCCCTAATGGCGGATTAGAATGTGAGGGGTGATAACCCCTGCTTGAAGGATACCAAGTCAGGGGCCTCTGCAACGGGGGCAGGAAGGCTGTTCCAGGTTGTAGCTGTACGAGGGAAGAAGGAGTTCTTGTAGTACGATGTAGATGTGGATGGTAGATGGAACTTCTTGGAGTGGTCACTTCTAGTGCGGCTCGGGGCAGGGGTGAGGTAATCGCTGACTGGTATGTCCACAAGGTCATTGGTGATCTTGAATATCATGGTCAGCTGGGCTTTGGTCCGTCGATCGTGACTCTAATGTCTCCCACCCCAAGTGTTGGATCATGGAGGATACGCTGCTGGTGTTGTGGTAACGGTTCGTCACATATCTTGCAGCTCTCCTCTGGACCATCTCGAGCTTGCGTGTAAGGTCCTTGGTTTAAGGGTTCCAGACGGTGGAGCAATATTCAAGGCCTGGTCGCACGAGTGATATGAAGGCTGTGCTCTTGACCTGTTCGTTGCTGATGCGCAGGTTGCGTCGAAGGAAGCCGAGTGTGCTGTTGTCCTTCTTCACAATCTTGTCAACGTGTTGGTTCCAGGAGAGGTTTCCAGACATATGGACTCCGAGGTACTTGGTTGTCGAGTCTATCTCGAGTGTGGCCCTTCAAGGAGTACGGGTATATGATGGGGTTCCTCTTCCTGTGGACCCTGATTATGGAAACTCATGCCCCAGCGTTTCTCCCACAATGTCAGCTTCTTCAGGTCATCCTGTAAAATGTGGCAGTCCTCTTCATTGGCGATTTCCATCTCCTGGTGCGACTTCCAGTAAAGCCGGTCAGAAAAAAAATCTTTTCTTATTAGATCTACACGACTGAAATTACAGTAATTAATCAATGTAAAAAGTATCCAACTTTGAAAAATTACATTGATGAATTTTAAATATCCAATAATTTCTTTCTCCACGGATATTAAACATAACTAGAAATGGTGAAAGTGCCAACGATATAACGTTTTTGAGTCTTTGTTTGCGTTCGGTTTTTATATTTACTTTTCGCTCTTTTGCTTTCTTTGAGTTTATTCGTAGCGAGAAAAAAGGAAAACGTTTTAAAGTTGTCAATACATTTAACAAGGAAAAAGATTTATTTGGAAGAGTAATGCCTAGGTAATTTACTAAGTTGTCTCTGTATTCTATACAACTTTAATTAGCCGACTGGAATAAAGATATGTTCATAAGTTTTAATCGATTTAAAGCCATTTCGGCCCGATAACGTTTCGACCCAATGATCCCATCTCACAGACATGTGTTTTTCAAGATTTAAGCTTGGTAGTAATCAGATTTTAACATTCAGATTTAAATAACAATTATAAATACCTCTACCACACAATATTTTTTGTTTTCGAAATACGGCCATTTAACAATGTTTCATGTATTATAATTATGATATCTAAATCCAAAGGGGGCTTGTCATTTTTTTTCTTTTTCCACTATATATTTAATATAACAAGGGATACAACCCAAAATTGCTCAATTCATGAAAAAGTAAATAGAACGCAGTATACAACAGCTTTTTTCTTTTGATTGTTGGACAGGAAACGATAATTTAAAAAAATTTATTTACTTCTGGTACAAATTATTGTAACAATTTTTGTTTGTTTTGATAATTTCTATCCTCTGCTTCCATTTTGAATGTGCCAGTATGTTTCATACGTAGACCCAACTTCTCTTTGTGACTGTCAATTTCATTGGCTAATGAATAATAATAATCCGGATAATGACAGCTTATATGGATAGCATTTTTTTTTATCAGCCCATGAAAATGCTCGGAACATAAACAAACCTGCATAATGGACGGCAGTTTTACAGCCAATGTAAATATTGAAATGTTAGTTATTTCCTGCAATTTTACAGGTTTTAATGAAGAGTTTGTAGAACTTCAACTTGTGTAATGACTTGTTCATAAATTAACTTCTACAATAACTTTGATTGAATGGAGGATATTTTATACAGTTTACACGTGTGAATGCATTTTACAAACCTGTGCTGGTAATGTGAGTCCACGACTTGTATCCCTTGTTTATATTATATATATAGATTTAATAAAATAAGGATAGATTTCCCGACTGTGATTGAATCCATCTGTCAGAAAAGGTAAATTAACTTAAAAATCAAATTTTGGGAAAAAGCCCTTTAAAATGTCACCACTAACAACCACATTTGAATACATGTTCTGATTATCCATAAACTTTGCACTACATATTACAAATATGCAACTATTATATTCCAGCATAAAATATTATCCTGTTTAGTGCAGACTTCCCGAAAGTTAAAAAAAAATGTCAGACATTCGGTCTGACAAACCATGAAAATCTGTCGGACCGAAGCGAAATCTGTCAGACCAAATAAAATTGATCAAAATCAAAGAAAAACTTGTGTTTGTATTTCTAAGACACTTTTTGTTTTTAATTTTTTCGCCGTAAAAATCGGCACATTCCGTACAGTGCATTTTCATCTCCTCCCTGTTATACACCAACAATTCATGGTCCTCCTTCCATTTTTCATTAAATTTTGTCTCGGGTCTATTCTTTTCATCCTTTTATTGCTGTTCTGCGCGCTCCTCTGACGAAGATTTTCGTTTTTCCCAGGTTTGGCAGCTTAAGCGACGCCATTTTGTATACATGCTGCTTGGATAAAAGCCGGACATTCGGACCGATCCGGAATAAAAAATCGTTGGACCTGATTAAAATTTATCGGACATGTCCGTCGGACCGACGTATTTCGGGAAGTCTGTTAGTGATGCAAGGTCATGGACAGATGGCCCTTTTATATAATTTTACTTTTAAATGAGAGAAAAAGAACACTGTTTATATTTTACTGAATTACAAAGAGACATGACAATACACTGACAATAAATATTTACTTCTTTATAACAGGAAGAGACATGACACATCTTCTGATGATTCAGACAGTAGTGAAGAAGAGGTAAGACCTCGGAAGAAAGATCAACGGGGGACTGCCGGCAGAAATCAGCGTTATGATAATTCTAGTCCTCCTAAAAGGTCCAGTGGAAACCAGAAAGCCAGAAAAAGAATGGACTCGGAGAAAGATTCAAGTTTTGAGGTTGCACAAAACAGGAGCAGAGAAAGGCAGCAGTTTTCATCAGATTCAGATACAAGTCCAGTGAAGCGATCTGTTGTATCTAAAGTTGAGAAAACCAGTGCACAGTTAGGAAGAGGTGATCAGGACTCCAGGGAGTTTGATAATAGAAGCAGAGACAGGGGTGACGATAGGTGGAGTTCACGGGGTGCAAGCCAAGGCCAAAGGTCAAGTCGACAGGATGATTCACAGGATGCATATGGTAGAAGAAACGAAATGCCAGGTGGTAGAATGTCACCTGAAAGAAGACAAAGAAGAGTTTCTTCTTCTCCAGAAAGACAGCGCTTAGAAACCAGGTTACCAAGGAGACAAGACAGATCAAACAGATCGCCTAGTCCTGGTAGAAATGATGTCAGAAATGAACTTAGAAGATCTTTCTCACCTGAAAGAAATACCAGGTTTGGACAAAGAAGAAATGATTATCAGAGTCTTGGAAGAGGTCAGCGATCACCAGGAAGAGCTCCAGGTTGGAGAGACCAGCAAGGAAGAGGAAGGCTTGATGATAGTAGAGGTCAAGGTTATAGAAATGATCAACAGTCAAGGTCATTTGACCGACGGGATAGAAGTCAGGACAGAAATAGGCAAAATAGAGGCAGATCAAGGTCACCTATGAGAAATACTAGTAGGACTAGAAATGATTCAGATGTTAGCTTTGAACAAAAGGCCATGTCCCCTAAAGAGATAAGGTCAAATAAGGGTCAAAGGTCTGTTTCACCAGTAAGGTCAAATATGGGCCAGAGGTCAGTATCACCAGACAGGACAGAGAGAGGAAGTAAACAAAGAAAACTATCAGAGAAAAAGAAGAATACTCCTGTTAATTCACCTTTAAAATCTAAAGCTAAAGGTGGAAATAAAACAAAGAAGATTAAAGACAAGAGTATAGATAAAGATTTTAAAGAGTCTGAGGAGGATTTAGAAAAATCGCCAAAAAGTTCTAAGAAAAGTAAAAATAAGAAAAAGAAAAAAGACGCTGAGAAAGATGACTCACTGGAAAGAAGTTTTGAACGTAGTAAACAGCTCCTTGAAGAAAACTCACATTCCAAAGAATTTGACATTCCTGAGTCGGAAGATTCGGCTCAGGAGCAAAGTCCAACAAAGGGTCGCCAAAAAATGCGATCAAAACGTCGACGAGAATATTCTGAATCTGATCAGGTGATTTCATCAAAGAAGAGTCGAAAGACAAAAAATGACCTTGATGATTCTAAAACTGTTAGTAAAAAAACTCAAAAGAAATCTAAGAAGAAAATGTCAAGATCTCCTAGTCCTCATGAAAGGTCTGATCGATATAGGTCAAAATCATCTGATAAAAATAGGTCAAGGTCATCTGAAAGGTCATTTGGACGGAATCATGATATGACCCAGTTTGAGAGTGAGCCAGAAAGTGGTGAGATCACAGACAGTGAGGAAGAAGCAGAGAAAGCCAGACAATCTATGAAAAGTTTTATAAATGTAAGTATATACAATGTACAGAACTTTTTATTTATCGTAGAGTGGGCAGAATGTTTAGATTTTAAAACTTAAAAACACGATAATATTATTTACTCTTGATTACATTTTTGATTGAACTCCATATTGAAAGAGTTTGTAAGATATTAAAATATCCAATTTAGTTGAAATTCAAGTATTCTCATGAATTAAATACAGAATGACAGGAAAATTTAATTAGAATAAGTTAGACCACCATATTTTATCGTAAGTTATTTCAACTCTGAACTTTATGAGTTATGTACATGTATGAAATAGTGGATCACTGTAATATTAATATGACTATAAATCATAAAATATCATTACATATATATGATTATAGAATATTAATTTTATTATTGGTATTATTGGTATTTGGAGCATCATTATATGATATTGAAATGTTGGACATTATATGATTATGGAATATTAGGTCATCATATGACTATGATATAATATGATAATGAAATATTGTATCATCAATTATGTCATTATCATTGTGAAATATTGGGTCATCATAATAATATAGTATTGGACAATATATGGTTATCATGATTATGAAATATTAGGTCATCTTAATTACGTATTGTACAAATTTTCAGAAGCCTTCTGGGGAAGATGACCAACAAACTGTAGAAGATGAGAGATTTCTCAATCAGAGAAAAAAGGCTTCAAGAATGAAGGGAAGAAATGATGGAGACCAAAATGCAGGAGAGAAGGAACGTGTCAAAGAAAAAGGAAGTAAAAGGTACTTTGAAAAAAAAAAGCACCATATAATTATGCTCGTTGAACTGCCTCGAAAGTTCTTTAAACACTTAATTTTGAATTTAGAATCATAATTATCATAGTTTGATATTAATATGTTTTTTTTTTTAGTTATTAGTAGATATTAAGATGTTACTGTATATTGTTTCAAACCTTTGTGATTATGTCATTGTAAAACTGCATTTTGATATTCAACTTAATATTGTTAGTTATCCTTTAACTGGGTTCATAATTAACATGTCCCAAATGGTTAAAATCTTTGTTTAAAGCCTTCATAATTGGTTTCAACATATTAGTCTACACAAATTGAAATACGGCTGTGACAAATGAACTTAACCTTCAGGGTCAAATGTTAAAAAATGTGAAAAAGGGTTGCCATAATAATGTGTACAAATATTTTTTATATGAGAATCAAGGGATCACTGGTAAGATCCTCAAGTGTGGCAAATTTGATCTTTTGACAGTTGAGTCTGGCATAGAGTGTAATGGTTATTTGTCTCTCATTGCTGATTCCGAAATCATGTGGGAATAGTAATACCAAGAAATTGATAATTACTGGTTAGTTAGCCAGGAAAGTCCAGTAAGGTGGACTGACCAGCAATATGGGACTAAACATATTAAAATCAGCATAAAATCCAAACAAAACATGAATTTAAAAAAACATATCTTAATTAGAAATACCAACTACAAATCAACTACTTTTATAGACTCATTCAGTTCAAAAATGATGTTGTGTATGTAAAATTAAATGCTAGGGAAGTTTTTGATTTATTTTATATTTCAGAAAAGTACAGGAAACAAATGAGCCAGAACCAAAGGAAGAATCAGAATTGTCTACAAAGAAACCCAAACCTGCAGCTGTTGGGGTGGAAGCCTTTACTGGGAGGACTGGTGGCGCTTATATACCCCCTGCTCGTCTTAGGGCTATGCAAGCCAAGATCACAGATAAATCAAGGTAAATTAATTATAAATCTGTTTAAAATTGCCTCTTGACCTGCTGAATTTTTAAATTGGAGCAATCAGCTATGGTAAAGCTGTTTAATGTATAGTCTGAATAATTTTTATGGTCTTGTGAAAAACTGGGGGATTGTTTGATTTAAGGATTAATTAGTTATGATTGATTCAAAATTTATTGAAATATAGGTGTTTTTGTTATGAAATGATATTGACAGGTTTATGGTATCTTTTCTATACCTTTTCTGTGCATAAGCTGTGAATGATTTTATGGAATTGTTTACCTAACGGTGATAGTTATGATTGATTTTAAGGAATTTTTAGCTAAGTGATTTATTTGTGGGATATTTTACCTTACAGTGATTTTATGAACTTTTCACTTTACAGTGATTGATTTTATGGAATGTTTTACCTGTAAGGATTGATTATATGGAATTTTTACCTTACAGGTTTGATTTTACGGAATTTTTTAACGTACAGTGATTGATTTTATGTAATTTATTACCATTCAGTGATTGATTTTATGGAATTTTTTACCTTACAGTGATTGATTTTACGGAATTTTTACATTACAGTGATTGATTTTACGGAATTTGTTTACCTTACAGTGATTGATTTTATGTAATTTATTACCATTAATTTAATGATTGATTTTTTGGAATTTTTTTACCTTACAGTGTAGAGTTTCAGCGTATCTCATGGGAAGCCCTCAAGAAGAGTATCAATGGTTTGATAAACAAGGTGAATGTAGGAAATATAGAAAACATCGTCAGGGAACTGTTTCAGGAAAACATTGTTAGAGGACGGTATGCTATAACTTATGGTCTTATATTCTTTGATTGTTAATAATTTTTATGTTGAAATGTATGAATATTTTACATTTACAGTTTACAGACGAAAACAAGTGATTGTTATTTTTAGGGCATATCTTGTATAGGAAAAAAATGAAACAAGTTATATACCCCTACCACAAACATGTAATGTGGAGAGAGCTATACTGGAATCACTTTGTAGCATTGGTCAGTTGTGGTGCATCAGTCCGTCCCTAGCATGTGTGCTCTATAAAGTCATACCCCTAGAGAGATTTTCTTCAAATTTGCCTCAAATGTTCACATCAGCAAGGCAGTGAGCAAAATCCATACCAGGGATGGTGTAATTATAATAAGTATTAGCAATCGATTGTAATCAAATAGATTTTTTCAAGTATTCAACAGTAATCAGTAAACAAAGTCTTTCAATAACATGTTACCATTATGTAATCAATTACCACCCTAAATTTTGGTGTAATCATTTATTGCATTTCTATTACTTTTGGTAACTATACTATATATATAATTTGATTAGTGTCAAAAAGTAAATTTTCTATATGATATTTCAGTGGTTTAATGGCAAGATCTATCATACAGGCTCAGGCAGCATCTCCCACATTTACTCATGTATATGCAGCTCTAGTTTCTATTGTTAATACAAAGGTATGTCTTAATCTAAATAATTACATTTTCACATTTATTAATTTATAAATTGAATTAGATGCCTAAATGCATATGGATGAATGTAAATGTACAACAGAATATTTTTGGCGAGCTTTTCATTTTTAACCCATTAAACATGCTATAGCAGGTGAATTAAAGCATGATAGTTTTGTTTAAAGCTAGGCAGGTACATGTAATGTTTACAAGATGGTCATATTACCAGCTAACTTGGTATATTGTTAACAAGGTTTGTAATATTATCATTGGGTTGATGTTATCAGCTGTTTTGGTATAAGTACAACAAGGTTGGTAGGTATAGGTTGATGTAACCAACTATTTAGGTTTTTGTTAACAAGGTTGGTAATATTACTAAGTTCTTAGTAACTAGACATATTGGCATAGCTACAACAAGGTTGGTAATATCAACTTGGGGCTTGATGTTACCAGTTATTTTGGCATAACAACAACAAGGTTGGTAATACTATTAAGAAGGTTGATGTTACCAACTATATAGAGACAAATTACAAGGTTAGAAAGTCTGAATCCAGCTATTTGTGCTGTCTAGAAGGTTGGTAATATAATTTGGGAGGTTGAGGTTGTAACCCGGTAAATGTGTTAATGTAATTAGACGGTGTATGCATGTAACAGGCTGTTTTGATGCAGTTAACTACTTGGTATCAAATATTACCAGCTACATGGTTAACTATTACTGGGTGATATTTTATGAACTTGCATTCATTGTAATTTTAAATAACAAGTTTGTATTTTAATTTATACTAGACCAAAATCTGTGAACTTAGGGAAAATGTTTTAAAAAAGTGGTCAGGTAAAAGTATCAGTTTTATAAAGTGTACTATAATTTATCAGTCTGGATTCATAAATGTTAAGACTTTTTTGTTTTGCTTAATGATTTCCATTATGCAAACTCTTTTGTAACATTTTAACACTACTTTTACTATTTAGCATACCGGTACTTAAGGTGGAAAGGTTGGTACATCAGCTTTAAAATTATTAAATGATGTAAACACACACTGATTAGATAAGCAAACATTTATGCTTAAGGTGACTTTGTGTAAGATATTATTTGAAGTTAACAGACTATTTCTTTTATAAGAACACCTAAAAATCGCATATTATTGACCTTTTATAGTTTCCACAAAATGGAGAGCTGATTTTACGACGTCTGATAATTCAGTTCCGTCGAGGCTACAAGAGGAATGACAAGAATATTTGCTTGTCATCGACACGGTTCATCGCACATCTCGTTAACCAACAAGTTGTAAGTAAATTTCTAAACACTGTTCATTGTATAATTATTCTGAACTTTTGTAACTTTTTAGGCTGCGGCAAACGTTCGTCAGTTTTTACAATCCTTTATCTCTACTATGTCATAATTTGGCCCTCGTTTTAATAGATATATAGCATTTTAATCTTGAGGTTGGGTATTGCAGCTGAACATGTATCACTGATACCTTAGGGCAACAGTTTTGACTGTTCCACATACACCTATGAAATAACTTTATAATGTTCATGTTTTTTCCAAGTAAATATCCACTACACCATAGTTCCATGTTAAATAGATCTGTTTATTTTCCGTATTAAATAGAACTGTTTATTTTGTTATACCACCTTAGTGACTAGATCCTAACTAGATCAAAATGAGTATTTATACATCGTTCCTCAGGCTTCATATATGTAATAACAAGTGAGTTATTACAAGTCTCTAGAACTAAAGTGCTGTTAAACAGTTGAACCAGACAAAAGGAAAATGTATGCTCAATATTGTATTTTTGCTTTCCGAATGATATAATTAATGTTTTCTTTCAGGCTTATATATTTTATGCATTTAAGATTTAAATGGTCTTTGTAAGTTTTGTATGTAAAGTTCTAAAACTGAACTTTTCTGATACTTGATGTAAGCTACTGATGATACTTCATATAAGTTTTGTATGTAAACTACTGAAACTGAACTTTTCTGATATTTGATATCAACAGACATAGGAAAAAAACAGATTTGTCTTTATTTTTTAATGCCTTTCGCATTAATCAATAATGGCATATAGTTTTTGTTTGATTTGACCTCTATATGATCTTAACCATCTTGGCCACATTTTCAAGATTCCAGAAATTCATTTTGTTATTTATTGACATAAAAAACACTGAGGCATTTGTGTTTTAGATTGTTTTAATAATAAAAGACCTGGCATATATCCATAATTTATCTATATTTTCCCTATTTACTCTAGGCTCATGAAGTTTTAGCTCTAGAAGTACTTACACTTCTTCTGGAAACACCAACAGACGATTCAGTGGAGGTATCGATAGGATTCCTGAAGGAATGCGGACAGAAACTTACGGACGTCTCACCTAGAGGAATCAATGGTATATAGTGGTCAAGATTTTCATGATCAGTTTTAACTCCCCTTTGTTGTAACACTAGGTTACACAGGTGGTGAGTTTTACGCTGATTTGTGAAACATTTTAAAATGAAGATTTTCAGCTGCAAGGTGTGTATTGTGGTTGTTGTGGATTATTTCAACCATTCACACATCCACATGTTTGTTATACAGCCGCCATTGACTGGTTTAGTGCAAGATTTATCTGTCTTGCCAGACTGGTCCAGTTTGGTCTTCAAGAAAAAGGAACACAGTAGACTGGTTGAAGTGAGATTTACTTTCTCACTTGACTGGTTTAGGTAGCAGACGGAAACGTAGACGTGCTTCAACCGTTGGTGACGGCTTTCATAAAGTTGTTGCCTTGTGATGCCGAGTATTTGCGGGACCGGGGTAACAACATCTTCGACGTCAAGTGAGAAGCATGGTAAAAGTATATCAACTTGGCTTAGTCACAAGGAAATACTAAGCTTAGTTGACGAAAATGATGTCCAAACCAGTGGAAACATACGAGGATGCCAGGATCTATGACTGCTTTGGATGACAAGCTTTACTATACATGCTTGTCTGTATCCAAAAGCAAAGTAGAGAAAAAGTTCACAAAGATTATGAAATAAGCAGGTTACTAACGAAGCTTGTGACATGTTTTTGTGTCATGTTTGCTGGCTTACAGGGTAACCTGTTTGAAAAGGCAGGCACGTAAGGATACTCGTAAAAAGACTGGAACTCTCAGCTTTTCAACTTGATATCTCGATAAGTACATGTACATGTATTGGTGCTATTTTCACTATTACCTGAAAGAAGTAAGTATTGCACTGTTCACTGTACAAACAAGTATAATATAGACCTTTATTTTTATATTATTGCTATGTATAGTTGTGATATATATACATTTGAAGCTTTCATTATTTGATACGTTATAATGTACAGTACAATCTCTTCATAGAAACACTCTTTTGCAACAGTTTGGGTAGAATTGATACTGCTGTTGTAAGATGTTTCTTGCTACCTAGGTGGCCGCTTTGCAGTGATTGTACTGTAAAATATTAAAGATAAACTATGCTCATCCTTGAGTAAAATATATCACATAGATTTATTGAAATTTATGAAAAGTTACTGAATATGACTATTTTGAGTAAAAAGATGAATGAACGATGTATGGGAAGCTGTGTTCCCTATTACATTTCAAGTAAATTTGGTTTTTTCTTTAAAAAAAAAACAACTGGCAGTTCTTTTAATGACACAATATATTCAGCATATAACCAATTATAATGTATAGAATTTTGAACATATCTTCTTTGTGTAAAGTCAAAACATGTTTGTTTTATCTTTACAAAGATACTGTGTAGCAATTATCAATATTTTCTAATATCAAATTTGAGCATAGCATCTTTTTAAAACAACCATGCTATTTAATGAAGTACTGGTAACATTTCAAGATGATTGTTGCTTTGTGATATGAAATGAAAAAGCAATGATAATTCTTATGTTAATGTTTAAAATTTGGACTTAGACTTTGAGGTGTGAAGTGTTCATCCTGTCTTTATTGAATTGTCAAAGATTGTAATTGAAACTACTGACATATTTATACACCACTGCTACAAAAAAAGTGAGCTAAGTGTCAAAAGAAAAAAACCAAAAAAAAAACACAAAACACTTGACAAAGCAAAGAAATTTAAATGAATATTAAGCGTTTTAAAATTTGATTAGAAATATTAGACATGATTTTTATAAAATAGGAAGCTAGCCTAAAATCAGTGATTTTTTTTTTTTGCAAACCCATGCCTTAAAAATTTGGAAATATTTAACAGAAGAAAAGTAGAAAAATTACACAAATTAGTAAAAAAAAACTTTTTCAGGATGTTAATACACATTTGTTGATAAGAATTATATATAGATGGTGCTTTTTATCAAAACCATATGTGCATCAATATTTGAGTAGTGTGAGGGAAATTTTTACACTATTTTGGAAATTTCAAGACAAAACCTGGAATTAACAACCCTATATGCAGGTACCATTTTATGCTAAAAAAGAATCACTGTAAATGCTAGGCCATTATTTAGAAATAAGCTTGTCACTTTTTGCTTTCAAGTGATTTTGATAAACTACAATTTACATAAAAATATTATATTTTTCTGACTAGATAAGAAAATTGAAACATGGTATGGTAATGTAATTTAATGTTGCAATTAAGATGTATGTTAACTTTTCAATGTTTTTCCATTTCAGCAATATTTGAGAGGTTAAGGAATATCTTACACGAGGGCCAGATTGATATACGTGTACAATACATGTGTGAGGTGATGTTTGCTGTACGAAAAGATCATTTTAAGGTATGGTAGAGGTTTTTGTTTTGAATTTTTAACTGGTTGACCAGATCATTCAATATGACAGACTTAATCATTAGCCATACCTTATCTTTGTTAAGAAATATAATATTGATGACATTGGTTTTTCTTGATTTTCGAGATATATGTTTGATTTTTTTACAAAGGAATATTTTCCTGGATTTAAGATAGACTTACTATTTCAAAGTATAAACTTTGATTAAAAGAGTCTACTTTTAAAGTATTATAGAAAATAGGAGATTTTATAAACAATACACTATAAATCCTTGTGTGGAAGGGGTCTAATGTAAGATATAGTTGAACCCTTAACTTGCTGGAACTGAGTGTGATTAGACTTTGCCACCATTAAATTTGCCACAATTAAACTTTTGCCACCATTGAACTTTTGCCACCAGTAAAGAGGCCAGCTGTGAAGTCTGACCAGGTTCTATACAGTTATTAGCTCAGGTTTTGTCTTTTTATATTGACATTCTTTATTAAACTTCAAAAGGACTGATCCAAATTCAAAGCAGGTCAATTTTTTTCAGCAGATAAAGGTTTAAGTGATGTTGAAAGTGTAGAAATTTTGGAAAAAAGGAAAGAGTTATGTTTTTAAGCATGATTTATATTTGAAAGAATAACATATACACATCAGCTTACATAAGAGCAGGGGCGTCCGTGGCCGAGTGGTTTTTAGTTAAAAATGAAAATTGATATATTTGAATGCATAAAAAAATGTTTGTTCATTAATTTAAATGTTTGAAAGTTTAAAAGTTTGCAGCAATGAAACATTTTTGCCAATTTTCCATATACAGGTATAGTACAATTTCCCTTAAATTATAAGTATAACTGATGAACTTTAAGGTGATTGTTAAAACTAATTTATTTACTTACATAAGATTTGTTTAGATTTGTTAAACAATAAGTGATTTTCTCAAATTTTCATTTCTGTGAATGGATGCAAAAAAAGTTTATTTTGAAATTGTACTTGATTACCATGAACTTTAATATTTCTTGGAACAAGTTCTCTATTGTTGCATCAATTTAGATTGAATTATTGCCTACCCTTTACTTTTGATAGGCTCTTACAGGCCTCTCACATGTCTGGTGTTAAGTGTTCACCTTAAGAATTAGTATGCTATTGCTAATTTTGTATACAGGTAATCAGTTGAAACTTGTACATTGTGATAAATAAACATTCTTCTTCTTATTATTATTATATGTACATAGAACAACATAGTGTCTTTTAGGAAAATGTAACAAATAAAGGATACATGCATATGTATAAACAGTGTATTTCCATATTACAGGACTTTCCTGCTGTTATGGAGGACCTTGATCTAGTTGAAGAAGAGGACCAATTTACACATTTGCTAACACTGGAAGACGCAGTGAATGGAGAGGATATACTAAGTATGTTGTAGAGCTGGTGGGGTGGTTTGTGGGGGTTAGGAGGGCTACGGAGGGCTAGATTGGGTTTGGGGCATATTTAAGGGGGAAAAAGTGAAGATTTGGGAATGTTCTATTTGAAATGATAGTTTTAAATAGAAAAGTGTTCTGTGGGAAGTTAGTGAGTAATTGATATGAGTTATGGAACTTACTTGAGATTTATTAGTGTACATTGTTAGTGTCCATTGTTAGTGTACATTGTTATATAGTGTACATTGTACATGGCAGAGTTAAAAGTTTCGTATCTAGTAAAGTGTGTGTGTGTTTGTGTTAGTGTTGTTGTTGTTGTCATTTTAATATTCATAAGTGAAAAGTGGAGTATGAATATGTACCAGAGGGGTTGGATATATTTTAAGGATTTCGGGTAATTCTGCAGCTAAAACAAAAACCTGAATTTAAAAAATGTATGGGAATTGAACTTGTTTTACAATTGCAAGATATTGGATTTGGAAAGACGAATGTACATCTACAAGGAGTTTTATTATAATGTATATCTTCTAGAAACCAACCATCTTACAATTATGGTAAAATTCATCGTGCCGAAAATGTCCAGATTCCAACAACTGGTGTTAAAATTTTGAGCAAAATAACCTGTAAGATTTCAACAGAGTAATCTTCACATTGAGATGTGAAAAGATTATGTTAAACTACCAGAATTCAAATGTCATCACAAGTGAGTGGAAGATATACCAACTTCTGGAGTTTAACTACTATGTTGTTTGTTTAAAACAGTGTAAGTAATTCAAATGGAATTCGTTATCAACTATATTGCAGAGATTACATGAAGTACAAAAAAATTGGAAATTAATGCTGGAATAGTTGTGTTTGGATAAGATAAAAATGGAATTAACCATTAATCAACTGAGTAACTAATTGTGTGTAGTAGGTCTACTGTTCAATGGAGTTAGTACAAAACATGTTTAACAGATTAAATGAGAAATTAGAATTGTGCTAAAATTGGGAATTTTTTTTTTTTTTTGTACTAGAAATAGTATCGTAATATTCTTTTGCTTTGTGTTGGCTAAACTACAGAAATTGTACTGGTCAATGAAATCAACTGTTCTTCTCTAAGTTTGAGCGGATGAAACAAAGCTACCAGAATTTACCAGCATTGGAATACAATAACTACCAAATTCTCAAATATCATACGAGGTGTTCTGGTAAACTACCATAATTTTATAATATCAGTACTACTTGAAGAATGACTTTAAAGTATTTAAATAAAACACCACTTGCATAGTGTGTATATAGTATAGGAAGGAAACTACCAGAATTTACCAGTATTTTTTGTGTGAAGTGTTTGAATGAAACTACCCGAATTTTCCAGTATTTTGTATGTTTGTGTAAAGAATTGGAATAAAACTACCAGAATTTACCAGTATTTTGTGTGTTTGTGTAAAGAATTGGAATAAAACTACCAGAATTTACCAGTATTTTGTGTGTTTGTGTAAAGAATTGGAATAAAACTACCAGAATTTACCACTTTCATTTGCATGATAGTTAAAAAATATTGGAATAAGTGTCTACAGTATTGGAATGCAACTACCAGAGTTCTGCAGCATCAAATGTGTGTAAAATGAGAGAAAAATTTAATCAGAATTTACAAGAAATAAATGCATCAAGTGTATAAAATAAGGAATATAGTGCCAGAATTCTCAAGGACTTTTCCATTGGTTTCTTGCGTAACATACATGTGCAATGTATTGGAATAAATGTACCAGAATTCTCCAGTATCATGTACAGCATATATGTGTAAAATACTGGAATGCTCCAGAATAAAAAAAGAGTCAAGTGAAGTCACAATGTTGGAATAAATCTACCAAAATTCACCAGAATCAGATTTATAATATGAGTTTATAAATAAATTTACAGATTAAGCAGTATTAGGTGTATTTTTTTAGTGTTAAGTTAAAATATTGGCATGAAATTACCAGAATTCACCAACAGTTACTATACATGATGCAAGATGTGGGAAATCAACCAGAATTCAACAATGAGGAGTGTAAAATAATTATTTGAAAATTTTTTATATGTATATATTCATTCATCAAGTCTGTACAAATCATCTACAGATTCTGTAATAGAAGATTCAATGTCTAATAATGTACTGGATAAAAAATTGTGTAAAAAAAAAAGTGCTTAAAAGTCACATAATTTGGATTATTTTTTTCTTGTGATGTTCGGATTTAAAAACTGAAAAAATTTCCAGTGCTGAGTAAAGATGTCAGCTCAAGACTGAAGGAAATATACAAGTAATAGTAGAATGTTAAGATGTATGCAGGGATCATTTTGGAGAAAGAATACTTAAATTGATTTTGTTATATGGAAAATATGTACAGTCTGTTTCCAACGTGGATTATGAATGAGATGTATGTTCTTAAAATGGCTTGTGCTAAAAAATTTTCTTTTTCAAGTACTGTATTATTCAACTTAAAGATTCGAGTTTTATGGGTTTTTTTTAAAGTGTTAATCAGTTTAAATCACTGTGCAGTAACAACAAAGTGTCATTCATTACACAATAAGAAGTGGCATATTTTTAGCGGCAGGCTATGTTGTTTGGTGTGTGTTAGAGCTTCGTGATAATAGATATTTATAGATATGGATTAAAGTGTTGATTTAAAGGTAAAGTATTAATAATTGATAAATTGATTGATGGCTCTTGAAAGTGCATATTCTGCAATTCTTTGGATTTAAAAAAAGTGTGAAAATCATATTTGATAAAATTGATAATGATAATTATAATCGTGTGATTCAAAACTGGATTTTAATTGTTCATGCTTACAAAAGTGTGCCTTTAATATACTGGAATTAATAGCAAAAGTGTAAGAAGTAAGTTAATAGCAAAGGTGTAAGTTAGTAGGTTATAAATTCAAATGATGGAGTTTCAGTTTGATATATATTTTAAAACAGTGATTTTTCACATTATATAATGAAGCTTTTAAAAGGCCTTCCAATCGAAATTTTCTTAAAATGATAAATCTTGCAGTTTTCCCAAAAATCTGAACTTACACCAGCTTTTTTACTTCCCAAATTAGCAATTTTTTGTAATTAGTTTTAGTAATAACTACCCTAGGGCTTTTTCCCAATTAAATGAGAAAAATCACTGATATAGAACTGATTTGAAATGGAATAAGGAAATGTTTCCTTGGAGATACAATGTATTTACTAAGTAACTTCATTTCAACTTTGAATGTCTAGGTGTTACAATTCTGGCCAGAATAGCAAGGCTGTAAGGTTATAAAATAGACAAGGCTGTCTCCAATGAGGAATGTTATATTTTGTATCATGCAGGAACTGCTTTTGGGGCAAAGTCAGGCGATAACTTCACCTGAGATCTTTTACTCTGCCCTTATTTAACTGAAAAGGAAAGTCCACTGATGGTTTTGAATCCCACCAAGGGTTTATGGATTCTTATATGTGAGGAAGTTATCCAGCTAGTTTACGGAATGTTGATGGTTCTATTCATTTGCCCTTTCGTGCCTGAAATAATGCAAAGAAGGGCACTTAAGGTCTTCCTCTACCAGTAAAGTTGGAATGTCGCCATATGATTTAGCACACTGACTGTCAATTTATTGAGATTTGACAGTATTGTTTGTGAAGGCATTAAATATTTGTTATTTCACTCACATAATCTCTGTGCTATCAGTGTTTTCCCCCTTGTTCAGATTTGTTTAGTAAACAGACCCAACTTCAATACTAATAGCTAGAAATTCTCATTTTAAAAGAGCTCTCTGCAAGCAATGGTGGTTCGGTGTATGTACGTGCATCCATCCTGATTATGCTTGTTCAGGTTGTAACTCTGTCATTTGTTGGCAGAATTTCAAATAACTTAGCACAAATGTTCTCAATAATGAGACAGTATGTGTGGTTAGGTCAAAGATCGAGGTTTTACAACCATCCTGATTATGCTTATTTATCAGGGAGGTAACACTGTCATAAGTTGGCAGAATTTCAAATAACTTACATGTAGCACAAATGTTCACAATAATGAGATGACGTGACATGGGCAAGAACAGTGTAGCTAGGTCAACAGTCAAGGTCTTACTTTAAAGCTACATGCCTCCAGAATGAGATGAGTCAAAATATTTCAATAAAATCAAACTTGAGAAACATGTACTAAGATGTCAGGAAAAGTAAAAGGTTTCAAGATTCAAGTAATATTTTACATATAATGTGCGATTAATGACTGATTTTTCAGTATTTACTATTAGATTTCTACTGCGTTACTAACGCAGTAAAGGCTATTTATGCATATTTTGACCACTTTTTGGTAATTAACATGGATTGTAAGTGCCATTGATAATGTGTAATTTGCTACCTTTTGGTTACTTCACAATATTGCACATTCAAATACATTTTCAAAATTTTCATGAAAATAAGCATGAATCTGGAGGCGTGCTGCTTTAAGCTCAAATGCAAAGAAATGGTCTCAAACATCTTGTCTGCACCATAAATCGATCTTTATCTGGTGGAATTTAAAAAAACCTGGCACAAATGATCAACATTAGGAGATGGCGGACGGGCGGTTGGCGTTTAATTTTGTCCAGAGCATATCTCCTACAGGCATGGTGGAATTTTAATGAAACTTCATAGAAATGTTTACCACTATAAGAAGCAGTGTCATGTTCATAAACTAGGTTAAATGTCAAAGTCACTCTTAGAGGTCATTGAAAAAAGCTTTTCCGGATGAAAGCTGCTACATGCATAGAGGGATTTCAATATAACTTGACACAAATGTTTCACAATGTGAGGCGGATTTAGGTCCCTGTCGCCAAGGTCAAGGTCACACGTATGTGTCAAAGTTTTCCATTGATTGCAGATAAAATTATGAAAATGTGTAATCAGACCATTTAGTAATCATTTATTAAGGGATTGAAACACAAATGGTCATTATCATAACTACTGGTTTGAAACATGTAATTTAGGTTTATATATGCACGGCCAAGGTCACTAAAGATGATAAGATATAGAAAAAAATTTCCAGATCATATATCCTCCATGCATGGTTGGATTCTAATGAAATTTCATAGAAATGACCACCTTTATGAGGAGCAACGTCAGGTGCATTCAAAAACCAGCTCTCTAGGTTTAAGGTTAAGGTCACACTTAGAGGTCATTGAAAAATGCTTGTTTGGAGCCGAACTTCTACATTCATCTTGGGATTTTAATATAACTATGCATAAATGTTCACCTGAGCAAATAATCCAGGTCCTGCAAAAAAGTCAAGTACATAGAGAGGTGATTTTGGTGAAAGGGGAGACCTTTAGTTTGGTTTTGAAAAACCAATGAAATTTTCATGCAACAAGTGTGACACATGTATGTAATTTATGTTAATATTTGCAAGGTCAAGTTCACTAGAGATGACAAAATATCTAGATATTTTCTGGATATTGCCCAGAGCATATTTCCTATATGGCATGCATAATATAATGCTTTGACATCTCTGTCAAAAGCTTTTGTGATGGGTGTAATTTGCAACAATGTTGCCCTTTTTTGTTATCAGAGCCTGATATTAGACTCTTTGTTAGAAACCTTCCTCTCCATCCTACACCTAGAGTGAGTTGTTTGGTGTTAACGAGGCTAAAGATTTATTTTATCTACTGATCAAATGCCCAAATAATTAAGCAAGCTGGTCTTGCAAAGCAAAAAGGTTACCTTAAAATACGGCCAACAACACTTAGATATTATAGGTGGATTACATGTTTTATGAAGCTTACCGGAACCTCTACCATCCTTCTTGGAAGGCTTGAGGTCATTTGGGTCAAGGTCACTACAGGAATTTTCTTCAAAGTATTCTTGTTTCATCTGAATCATATCATCATATAATATTAGACTAAGGACAGCAACTTTTTGTGCCACAAGAATTCTTGTTTCTCTACATGTACCTTATTAAAACATGAATTTCATGCAGTACAAGATTTATATAGCTGTCATACATGTATATATTGTTGTTGATATTGCTGATTTAACTTGTTGAATAAAATCATATTATGCGAGCCTCTAAGTGATAGTGACCAGTCTAGCCTTCATCTCCCATCAATGTGACTAGACATTTAAGTTTTGGCTTCTTTAAGTGTTAGCTTTTTGGTATTGGACACCCTTAAATTAATGAACAGTTCAAAGCTTGCCAAGTTCATTGCTCAATATTAAGAAGAGCAAAGATTGAAAATAAGATATGTTTATGATTGTCATTGTTAAAAAAAAACACTTAACCTGTTGAAATTTTTTTATTATGCCCCCATTTCGAAGACCAAATGGTTTCCGAGTGATAACTAAAGAACCCTTAGGTCTAGGACCTTCAAACTTGGTATGGTGATTGGTCATGACCAGTAGATGACCCCTATTGATTTTGGGGTCAAGGGGTCAAAGGTCAAGGTCACATTGACCTTGTAAGCAAAAATGGTTTCCGATCAATAACTAAAGAACCTTAAGGCCTAGGAACTTCAAACTTGATATGGTGATTGGTCATGATCAGTAGATGATCCCTATAGATTTTGGGGTCAAGGGGTCAAAGGTCAAGGTCACATTGACCTTGTAAGCAAAAACGGTTTCCGATCAATAACTAAAGAACTTTAAGGCCTAGGAACTTCAAACTTGGTATGGTGATTGGTCATGATCAGTAGATGACCCCTATTGATTTTGGGGTCAAGGGGTCAAAGTTCAAGGTCACATTGACCTTGTAAGCAATAACGGTTTCCGATCAATAACTAAAGAACTTTAAGGCCTAGGAACTTCAAACTTGGTATGGTGATTTGTCATGATCAGTAGATGACCCCTATTGATTTTAGGGTCAAGGGGTCAAAGGTCAAGGTCACATTGACCTCTTGGGTAAAAACGGTTTCTGATCAATAACAAAAGAACCCTTAGGCCTAGGAACTTCAAACTTGGTATGGTGATTGGTCATGACCAGCAGATGACCCCTATTGATTTTGGGGTTAAGGGGTCAAAGGTCAAGGTCACATTGACCTTGTAGGTAAAAATGATTTCCGATCAATAACAAAGAACCCTTAGGCCTAGGAACTTCAAAACTTGGTATGGTGATTGGTCATGACCAGCAGATGACCCCTATTGATTTTGGGGTTAAGGGGTCAAAGGTCAAGGTCACATTGACTTTGTAGGTAAAAATGGTTTCCGATCAATAACGAAAGAAACCTTAGGCCTAGGGACTTCAAACTTGATATGGTGATTGGTCATGATCAGTAGATGACCCCTATTGATTTTGGGGTCAAGGGGTCAAGGTCAAGGTCACATTGACCTCTTAGGTAAAAACGGTTTCCCATCAATAACTAAAGAACCCTTAGGCCTAGGAACTTCAAACTTGGTATGATTATTGGTCATGACCAGTAGATGACCCCTATTGATATTGGGGTTAAGGGGTCAAAGGGCAAGGTCACATTGACCTTGTAGGTAAAAATGCTTTCAAATCAATAACTTAAGAACCCTTTAGCCTAGGAACTTCAATCATGGTATGGTGATTGGTCATGACCAGCAGATGACCTATTGATTTTGGGGTCAAAGGTCAAGGTCACATTGACCTTGTATGTTAAAACGGTTTCCGATCAATTAACTAAAAATGCTTAGGCCTAGGAACTTCAAACTTTGTATGATGATTGGTGGTGACCAGCAGATGACCCCTATTGAGTTTTGGGTCAAGGGGTCAAAGGTTAGGTCATGACCAGTAGATACTTGATAACCCTTATTAATTGTTTGATCACTGGGTCAGAAGTCATAATAACCTTATCACATGACTAATTGGCTGCTGATAGGGGGCATACATGTTTTACAAACATATCTTGTTCATTTGGTGTTCATGGCAGAGTAGTTGTTGGAAGTTGTGCACTTCAAATCACTAGCCCCTCACAACTGTGGGTTCAAATCCCACCAAGGATTTTTGACTTTCTTTTGAAATTATGTGAGGAAGCTAATTAGCTATCTAGTTAGCCTGCGGAACGTCGGTGGTTCTACTCAGAGGCATGTTCAGGCCTGGAATGATACATAGAAATCTACCAAAGTTCTACCTATACCAGTGAAGCTGCAAAGTCACCAAATGATCTTTACAGTGTGAGTGGGACTTAAAAATGTGAGAACAAAAGCATGAAGATTGTCAGTCTAGAATAATGTCATCCTACATATTCATGCAGTCTGACCATGCTCTGTACTTTTGGTTGCTGAAACTTGAATTCCTTAAACTTTGAAGTTTAAAGCTGGGCAAATTCGAACACAAAATCAGCAAATCAAGGGTTAAAAGATTGTGGGAAATGATTTTATAAAGCATATTTTAAAGTTTAAATCTGTATTATTTTTTTTTTCAATGAAGTTCTCACATTAAATTGCCTTGTTAGAAGTTTATAATTTTATGTTTGTATGCATGTGTCATTAACTTACAGACCTGCTTTTTTAACATTATTTAACATTTTCAATTAGAATCTTAGTTCATTTAAGCCTGTCTGTTTTGAACTGCTGAAGAAAGGGGTCATAATTGTGTTGTTTCTTTTATTTCTTTCCAACAGACGTTTTCAAGCCTGATCCAGCATTTGAAGAAAATGAGGAAAAGTACAAGATACTGAAGAAAGGTAATGCTTTAATACATATTTTACATTTATTATATAAAATTATATGATTTTTCTAGAATAATGAATATTTTACTAAACTGGCTTACAAAAGGTCTGTGGTTCCACATGATCATATTGATGTTCCCAAAAATAATGTAAGTCACAAGTAAACATTTTGTTCATTAATTTGGAATTGTTGTATGCAAATGTTTAAGATTTTTGCTTTTCAAAAAGTTAACTGGTATGTGGAGATATATAGCTGGCTCAGTGAGATATATAGCTGGCATAGTGAGATATATATCTGGTTCAGTGAGATATATAGCTGGCATAGTGAGATATATAGCTGTCTTATTGAGATATAAAACATGCTCAGTGAGATATAATATACAGCTGATATATAGCTGTCTCAGTGAGATATATAGCTGATATATATAGCTGACCCAGTAAGATATATAGCTGGCTTTTTGAGTTATATAGCTGGCTCTGTGAGATATATAGCTGGCTCTGTGAGATATATATCTGGTTCAGTGAGATATATAGCTGGCTCTGTGAGATATATAGCTGGCTCTGTGAGATATATAGCTGGCTCTGTGAGATATATATCTGGTTCAGTGAGATATATAGCTGGCTCTGTGAGATATATAGCTGGCTCTGTGAGATATATAGCTGGCTCTGTGAGATATATATCTGGTTCAGTGAGATATATAGCTGGCTCTGTTGAGATATATATCTGGTTCAGTGAGATATATAACTGGCTCTGTGAGATATATAGCTGGCTCTGTGAGATATATAGCTGGCTCTGTGAGATATATATCTGGTTCAGTGAGATATATAGCTGGCTCTGTGAGATATATAGCTGGCTCTGTGAGATATATATCTGGCTTAGGGGTGTCCTTGGCCGAGTGGTTTAGGTCTTTGACTTCAAACCACTTGCCCTTCACCGCTGTGGGTTCGAATCCTGACAGGGACTTTGGATTCTTTCATGTGAGGAAGCTATCCAGCTAGCTTACGGAATGTCGGTGGTTCTACTCAGGTGTCCGTTCGTGCCTGAAATAATGCATGGAGGGTCACCTGAGGTCTTCCTTCACCAGTAAAGCTGGAATGTCGCCAAATGACCTATAGGCTACTGTGTAGGTGTGACGAAAAAACCGCAAACAAACAAAAATTTTGCTGACTTGGTGAGATGTATAACAGACTCAGTTGAGATATATAAAAGACTGTGAAATATATAGCTGGCTCAGTGAGATATATAGCTGGCTCAGTGACATATATATAGCTGGCTCTGTCAGTGAGATATATACATGTAGCTGTTTCAGTGAGATATATATAGCTGGCTGTGTGAGATATATACTGCTGTACCCATCTAGGTGTAGTATAATCATATACAACTGTATTTAATCAAACAACGACCCGTCATGCTTATTTAGTAAACATTACATTACAGAGATACTAGGAGAAGGTAGTTCAGATGAGGAAGATGGTTCAGGAAGTGGGAGTGGCTCAGATAGTGAGGAGGAGGAGTCTGAGGAAGGTAAGAACATCGGGGCAGTCTTTAAGCCAAAAATTTGCTTTACATTTTAACACCTAAAAATTGATTTTGAAAAAGTAAGCAAATCATTCTTTAACTTTTTCTCTCCTTCAAACAGCATAATTGTATTCAAAAGTTTTTAAATTTTAAGCTCTTGAACTTTTTTTGTGTTCTTCAGTGCTGAAATATCAGAAGGAAGTGTTTTTATCTTAAAAATTGGGTAATGTACAAAACAAATATTCCAAAAATTTCTGCATTAACCCTTTCGCTGCCAGAGGGTTATTGTTTTATTGTTCACCTATTTGCCAGAGGATTTTCTAAGAAATTACTATATTATTAATTAATAAAATTATTATTATTTGTTATTAATATTATAATAATTATATATATTTCCAAATCTGTTAGTATAATAATAATTATTGTCGATGATATAATTTTCTTTATATTTATTATTATTTTTGTGTCGCCTCTACGGAGTAGTGGCGACATATAGGGATCACTTCTCCGTCGTCTGTCCGTCCGTCTGTCTGTCTGTCTGTCTGTCCGTGCGTCCGTCACAAAACTTGTCCGGACTACTCCTCATAAACTACTGGTGCAATTTCATCCAAACTTTACAGGAATGATCAGTACCAAGTCTAGTTGTGCATATTGTCAGCATTTTCCGGTTCAATGATTTTTGTCAGAGTAATGGCCCTTTAATAATTTTTAATTTTAAAGTTTGTCCGGACTACTTCTCTTATACCACTGATGCAATTTCAATGAAACTTTACAGGATTGATCTGTAGCTCAAGTCCTTGCGCATATTGCAAGGGTTTTCCGGTTGAATGATTTTTGGCCGAGTTATGGCCCTTTGATAAAAAGGTTTCTTTTTCTGTGTGTTGCCAGATACACAAAAGCTTGTCCGGACTACTCCTCATAAACTACAGGTGCAATTTCATCCAAACTTTACAGGAATGTTCAGTTTCAAGTCTAGTTGTGCACTGTCCGTCTGTCTGTCCGTCTGTCACAAAATTGGTCCCAACATGAAATTGGCCATCATGAGGCGACACATGTGATTACTGATCGCTCTTGTTATTATTATTAATTTATTATTATTACTATTATTATTATAGAAACGGCTAAAGCCGTCCATATGGCAAATACGCCGAAAATAACAGGGACGGCTTAAGCCGTCCCTATGGCAGTGAAAGGGTTAAGCTACTCAATTTTGATTATAATTATATGAGATTAACCTTCTTACTATGGTTGTAGATTAATAAATTACAGTTTATTTTAAACTGTAACAAGATACCAAAAATATTTTTCTTTTTTTTGAGAAAAAGAATGATAGCATTTCTGAGGCATAATGGGCCTTTAAAGTAATTTTTGTATTTATTGATATAGATGAGGAGGCGAAACAGAAAATTATTGACCAGACAGAGACTAACATGGTGGCATTAAGGAGAACAATCTATTTGACAATACAATCTAGTCTTGATTTTGAGGAATGTGCTCATAAACTTCTCAAGATGGATCTCAAACCTGGACAAGAGGTACATGTTGTTATCTTTAATATTTTAAAGTTACTTTTGGATGGTATAAGAGGTGATTTTCATCATGATCAGTTGGTTTAGATATTATTTTGTCCAGCTTTACTTTATTTGAACCACTCTTATACTTCCAAGGGTGCCTGTTTGATCCTGGGGTGAGATAAAGTTAGCTTTATATTGTGTTAAAGTTACTTGTGGACAGTGTAAGGGGTGATCTTCATCTTTATCAGTTAGTTTAAACATTATTAAGTTCAGCTTTTCTTTATTTGAACCACTTTTGTAATCCAGGACCCAGGGGTGAGGAATAAAAATTTCCACGACAATTTATCTCAGACATTGAGTCTAATGGCCATTTGTCTCTCACTGATGATTAAGAAATCATGTGAGATAAGTAGTCAGTTACTTGAATAGAAATTGGTATTACTGGTTAGTTATCCAGGAAAGCCTATTTGTTAGTATGACCAAAAAGTGTTAAAATCAGTATAAAGAAAAACCCGACATAAAATGTAAAATGCAATTTATTTTTCATGTAATACATGTCCACATAATTTGTTATTATTGAAATGTATATATTTCAGGTTGAATTATGTAACATGATTCTCGACTGTTGTGGACAGATGAGGACCTACGAGAAATTCTTCGGTCTCCTAGCAGGGGTAACACTTGCAATAAAGTTTAATTAATCAATTATGATGATAAAAAAATAGGAGCTGTTAGGCCTATATAAACTAATTACATAATTTCTTTTTATCACATGTGCCACTTTTGCCAGAGGCCCGCATTATATAATTTTATACAACTCGTTCAATGAATTTAGTATTGAATCTACACTCATTTAATATCCTCTATATCTTGGCCAAACATATATCTTGGAACTTTTGGCCGTTTGTCTGTTTAGGTTTAAGTTACTCAAAAATTTTGAACATTTTATGCTGCTGCTATGGGGTGGGGAGATTTGCCCTTGTCCATTCCACTGTTATGCTTTCCTGCTTTCACCCTGTCTGGACCGTTTGTAGCCTGACAAAACAGTGGAATGTCAAGGAATCCTTGTGTAAGGAATACATTTCTAGTTTCATATTAGCTGACAAAAGGGAAAGGCAGTGCCTTCTTGGTAACTCTACAGTATGAAATTAAATTCTAAAATTTTCCTTAAACATAATGAATGGTTTAAGTCCATTTTAAGAGATGGACAAATCAATTTAAGATATTTAGCATAGTGTGGGTTATATACTTTCTAATAAAACTGAAAAGATTGTTCAGAATGCATGAATTGTATTGAAATATGTTTTCAGAGGTTCTGTATGATTGATAAGAAATATGTGGAACCATTTCAAGTGATGTTTAAGGAACAGTATGAAACCATACATCGACTTGAAACAAACAAGCTACGGAATGTGGCCAAGTTCTTTGCCCACCTTCTACACACTGATTCTATTTCATGGGCTGTAAGTAAAGGAGTGTTATAATTGTTTTAATAGTTTGATATTTATCAGGTATTTTTCTTTCATTCAATTGATTATTCATTCATTCTTTAATCTTACACTGAAAAAATTAGTTTCAATAGAGGAGGTGAGAATGTTTTCTAATAAAATGGCTATGAAAGCGTAGGTAAAATTGGTATTGTTCTTCCAATTTCTCAGTGTTGATAGAATTCATTGATATTTTATTTCAGTATCTCCTATATGTTTTGAAATATGTTTTAAACGTTTACTGCAACTTTGGAGCTAATTTGGACATTACTTTAGCTTGACTTTTTCGAAAAAATAGGGGCAGCTGTTGTACTCAACCTGGTATCGGCGTCACGTTTTGGTTAAGTTTTTGTGAACAAGTTGGTATGTCCAAAACCACTGAAGTGAATAGGTTGGAACTTCTTACACTTATTCTCTATGATTATAAAACATGATGAGCACAGGTCCCATTACTCCTGCCAATTACTCGATGAGTTAACTTTTACAGAGTTATGTCCCTTTTCTTATTGTCGAACATTGAGAATTGTCAAAACACACTGTTTTACGGACATATCTTGTTATATAGATTATTGTTTCTGATTTCAGGTATTACAAGCTATTAAATTGAATGAAGATGACACAACCTCTGCCAGCAGAATCTTCATCAAGATTTTGTTTCAAGAATTATCTGAGTATCTCGGACTACCAAAGCTGAATGAGAGGCTCAAGGACCCGTAAGAATTTCTTTTTGTATTCTATAGAAAAAGATAGTAAGATTTTTTTTTCTATCAAATAAAAAGTAATCAAATGTTAATTTGTAGTTGGACTCAAAGGTTTTTTCTTTGGTATCAGTTGTCTTCATTCGGCCACTGTGGTGAAGTGGTTAAGGTTGTTAACATCGAATGATGTAACTCTCAAAGCTATAGGTTTGAATCATTAGATTATTTTCATGTGAGGAAACTATCTGAATGTTGTTGGTTCTGCTCAGATGCCCACCTGTGCCTGAAACAATGCATAAAAGGACATCTAAGGTCTCCCTCCACCAGTAGAGCTAGCAAGTTGCCATATGACATTTATATAGTTTCATTATACTTAATCACATCTAAACAAGTTTAGTTCAAACAATATAAAATTAATCATGCAGATGAGTTTTTAACTTGCAATAAGTTACTGTTATATGTATAGTATACATCTAGTCTTATTATATTTTCTATATTTGCAAAAATGGCATAACTATAAACAGGCCTGCTGTAAAGGTCAGCTGGCACATTTATGCAGCCAAATTTTAACCAAAACAAGTGCTTTATTCATAAAAAAGTTAGGAATGTATAATAATTTACTGAACTAATTTTCCTTTTCACTTTATTTTGATAAAATTTGGATGAAATACTATAATAGATATAAATTATTTTGTTGATTTATTACAGAACGTTGCAGGAATATTACGCTGGTCTTTTACCACGAGACAATCCAAGAGATACAAGATTTGCTATCAACTTCTTCACCACTATAGGTCTGGGTGGTTTAACGTAAGTCTTATAAATATTTTGATACTGATTACATGAATAGTTTTGATAATTTGTCATCAAATTTGCAATTACTTTAGTTTGTTGTTGTTTTTCTAAAGGATATACAATGTATACTTTGTAAAGATATATACTATTTAACATGTGATCAGATTTTTGTTTGGCTAAACTTGTTATAATGAAATAGATGTTTATACCGCCAGACTAGATATTATAGTATACCTTAACCTCATCTGTGGTGGTGCGATGTTAAACCCAACCAAAAACAAACAACAAATCAGCAAGATAAATTATTACAAATACTTATTTATTCAACTCTAATCTTACATTACCTGTAATAAGGGAGTACCTGTTCAGCCAAACTGGTTATAATACACACCTACTTATTCAGCCAAACTGGTTATAATACACACCTACTTATTCAGCCAAACTGGTTATAATAGAACACCTACTTATTCAGCCACACTGGTTATAATAGAACACCTATTTATTCAGCCACACTGGTTATAATAGAACACCTATTTATTCAGCCAAACTGGTTATAATAGAACACCTATTTATTCAGCCACACTGGTTATAATAGAACACCTATTTATTCAGCCACACTGGTTATAATATAACACCTATTTATTCAGCCAAACTGGTTATAATAGAACACCTATTTATTCAGCCAAACTGGTTGTAAAAGAACTTCTATTTATTCAGCCAAACTGGTTATAATAGAACACCTATTTATTCAGCCAAACTGGTTATAATAGAACATCTATTTATTCAGCCAAACTAGTTATAATAGAACACCTATTTATTCAGCCAAACTGGTTATAAGAGAACACCTATTTATTCAGCAAGTTTGTTGATATAAAATGCTTATTCTAACACTAATCCTACAATACCTGTTATATTGCAGTGATGACCTGAGAGATCATCTTAAGGACGTATCTAAAAAGTTAATGCAGCAGAAACAAGAAGAACAGGCACAAGCTATACAAGATGATTCAGATGATGACTCTGATGACTCGAGTGATGAATCTGATGATTCCGAAGATAGTGACAGCTCTGACAGTTCCTCAGGTATGTTTATGGTATTAATTATTATTAAGAAGAGATTTGCTTGTGATAAGGGAATTTGGAATTGGTTTTCTTTTGAACATTATATAAAAGATATCTTACCTTTAAAAAGTAAACTATCTGGAAAAAAAGATTTATATGAATAAACAGAGTTGATCTTCCCTTGATTAACTAGATTTAGGAAAAACTGCATTAGAATAGGTCTGTAGGTAAGACACAGTAATAGGTTATAATATGTCATTAAAAGATGAGAGGTATACAATATATCTATTAAACATTGAGTGGTGTACAAATTTTTTGTTAATGAGTATTATAAATGTATCTATGAAACAATGCATGGTATACAATATTTCTCAGACACAATGAGTGGTTATAATATGCCAATAAATAATGAGTGGTATACCAGATATCTATAAAACAACGAGTGGTGTTCAAAATTTCTATGAAACAGTAAGTGATATACAATATATCTTTTGAAACAATGAGTGGTATACAAACTCTCTTGTGAACAATGAGTGGTAAACAATATTCCTGTCATACATGGTACTTAACAGTACACAATGAGTAGATAAATTTATGGTATCTTATGAACCATGTGAAAATAATCAAGTTGAACCGATTGTATATAGCCAAAGTGTTTCTATTTTTAGATTCAGATTCCTCAGATGATAATAGGAGAAAGAAAAAGAAAGCAGCTAAGAATTCCAAGGCTGCATCAGAGAAGGGCAAAAGAGGAAAAGACATTGGAAGAAAAGAGAAAGTTGTGGAGAAAGAGGGCAGGAAAAATAGGGACAGAACCAATGGATCTGTAGACAAAAGAGGTAGACATGAGGTTGAAAAATTGAATAAGAAAGACAAGAAGAGGAACAGAAAGGCAGCTGGAGATATTCGTAAAGACAGTAAAAGTGAGGACGAAGTCAGACGTGAACAGGAAGAACAGTTTAAGAAGCTAGCTAAACTGGCTAATTATGGCAATATTGATGACATTGAGGCAAATGAGAGGTACGGACAAGAAACGAGAAAAGGTGGCGATGATAGGAAGAAAAATAAAAAAGATAAGAAGGAGAAGGGAAAGGACAAGAAAAATAAAAAAGGAAAGCGTACAAGTGACAATGAAGTTTACGATGATGATGATAATGATGGGAGACTGCAGGAGCAGAGGAAGAGGCTCCAAGAGGAGTTGGATGAGTTTGATGCTAGGGCATATGCAGATAGAAGTTTTGATAGTAGTTTTGAGGGAAGAGGTAGCCGTGGTGGTGTAAGAGATGAAAGAGGGGGTGGGGACAGAAGGGCTAGGCGTGGTGAAGGATTAATGAGAGGTGAAAGAGGGGTTTTAGAAGATAGGGGTGTACGTATTAGGGGAGATGGGAGTAAGAGTAAAGGAAAGAAAGGGAAAGACTTTGTTGAAGATGATCTCGATGATAAGAACATTAGAGTTGAGAGAAACTTTGAAAGGATGGATTTGTATGAGGAAAAGTTCGAACGTGAGAGGGAAAGGAATTTAGAGCAAGTTAGAGCGCGGGAAGAATTCCAGGATTATTACAGGGCAAGGGAGGGTAATGATATGCCACGTGGAGGGCCATACAGGGGGAGAGAATTGCCTTACAAGGGAGGAAGAGATATGGATAGGTTCGACTACGACGACAGGGGTTTTGATAGAGGGTACGAGGAGGACAGAAGGAGAGGGAGAAATAGAAGTGAGGAGCGTATGGCACCGTCTGAGCGTAATGATAGACGTAGGAGAAGATAGGTTTTATGCATAGAGCTCATAGGTTCATCTTTATGTATAGTATTTTTATGTGAAAGAACTTTAATATGTATTATATATGTATTTGTTATGTGTAAATTAAAATAGGTAGCTGTGAAATTACAAAATAGGTTGAAATTTCAAAATAGGTTGAAGAGTCATTTTGTTATCCATTGCAATTTACAATTTTGTAATTTTATAAATAAATTTTAGTAATTATCTTTGAGACAAAAATTCATGAAGTCCTATTGTTACTTTAATGTGATTTCTTTATACTCTTTATAATCAATTTTTTTTTTTTTTTTTTTTTAAGAAATTACATTTTTTTGATAATGTTATTGACAGTATTGGCTATCACATTAACTTGTGTTTTTGTCATTAATTTGACCGGTGAGGTGTATCAGTGCTGTCTAATTTGTAATTATATTTAATTCTTCAATTAAAATCATACACTCATTAAACTTTTGATTTTAGGAACTTAATTCAAGACTAAAGTTTCACGACTGCTCATGCCAGTCCCATGAGAGTTTTCTGAAGTTATAACTAACAGATTTCTTTCTGACCATTTTTTATACAGCAAACAAAATTACAAGTTTTTGTTCAATGATGAGTGATTAGTAAAATTACATGGTGAAATATATTATAAAAAATGATTTATGATAATTGACCGCAATAAGATAATTGACTTTCTTAATTGTACAAACATAATCGTAATCAGATGATAAACTGGACAAAGAAACACAGGTTGCCAGGGACCAGAGTTATTTTTTCCTCTTCAAAATGGATTATAAAAAAGCAGAGACATACATAACTATATCTCTGGAAAATTAACATAAACCAGTATTAACATTTTTGTTGAAACAAAAAGATATAAATCATGATATTGTCCTGAATGTTTGTAACATCAATTTTCATTGGTCAGTTTTATTATGTGTATATCATCTGTATATATGGCTGCTGTAAATTTTTGAACTGTTTAAAATTTAAGTCAAGACAGCATTTGTGCTATTTTATAAATTCATTATAAAATCTTTCGACAGGTAATATGTTGAGCTGTCATCGATAGAAATGATATTTGTGTATCATTGATATTTTTCAGTCAATCAATAATCAATACCCATTTTAGAAAATTGATAATTTTGACTTGAGAATTGAATGTCTAGAAATAATGAAAATTTACCCAAAACATACGCAAAATCATATGTTATAGCTGTGATGACAAAAAAAAATGGTCACAATCGACTTTTATAAACAAGACTCATGTATGAAAAATCCACTTTTTTACTGAAAGCATTTAAACAGAAATACAGACAAGTAATTATTACTTAAAGTAAGTAATTATCAGTATATCGGTGTATCATCGATATTTATCATCTGATATTGATATATAGTTGATTTGCTTTGCACAGAAATCAAGGACAGCTATAGTTATATTGATGTGTACAATTGACTGTTTATCTAAGTTTTAATAAGCCTACAACTAGTAGGCCAAATACCTTGCTCAAATTTTTATAACTAATGATACAGGATTAAATTTAGGAAAGAGTTTGCTATCAATGGGGTGACCTGCTCTTTTTAATGAAGTTGAATTAAGTATGTGTTATTTTTAAAAATGAAATGTGTAACCATTTTAAACTAATACTTACATAATAGTGTATATAACTAGAAAAACACTTTGTTCAATCGGCCTATATTTGTCATTTACTTGTAAAATACATGATTATTCATATGTACGTCAGTATTTTCTGTAACTGTCTGATTTGTATTATAAAATAAAATGTTACATTTTAGTTGATTTTTTAAATTTTTTTTTTAGATCTAAAGTATGTTATTTAAATTGTGACAAGATTTGGTACTCTAGTTGATCAGTTCCAACATTATATTTGAAATGTTATTGTATGTTTGCAATGAAATGTAAAATGATCAGAATATTTTTTAGATAAAGTGTTAAAATAAATATAAAAATCTCAAGTTGTTATAGGACATAAGCTATATCTTACGAAATATTTTTATAAAAATCATGAACTGTAAAATTACATACATTGTATCCATAATCTTATGGTCGATTCTTGAAAGATTTGTAACATAGAATGTCCTGTTGTTCAAACAATAATTTTTGCAGCAGATGTACAGCTTTATATACTTTGACATGGTTTTGTATTATTAAGTTTATCATAATACGATATAGATCAAACTCCCAAGTTTTGAATTAGAAAATTGTTAAGTTAATTATTTTTTTTACTGGAAGGTTAAAATAATCTTCATGTATTTCCTAGATTATTACATAACAATAATTTTGAATGAATCAGATATTTGTCAGACTTTTTTTTTTCATTTACTATATTTTGTCAAAATCAGTTTGCGTGTTTTTGCAATTAATTTATATACATTGTACATATACAATTCTGGAATACTTAAAATACTGCAGTGATGCAAATGACTCCCACTTGAAAATGGTTAACCATTAGAAAACGCTCATTACTGATGAATGTGTAGTGAGGGACCAGTATCCATTTACAGAAAAGTTGTTAAATCTCTCTTATATTGACTGAAAACATTCAAGACTATTTTTTATTGATACAACCTTGGCATATTACTGCGCTCGGCATATAATCAAGAGGTTCTTGGCAGGTTTTTGGAAAAATGAAGGGTTGGCAAAGCCTCGGCCTTGTTTTGTTTTGTTTTTTTGCTAAGCCTTGCCTCATAAATTTTGTAATGTCGGACAATGGCATGGTGTTCTCTATTTATCAGTCAGATGTAACTTTTAAGACTAGTAAGTTTAACAGTTAGATGTTAATCTTTTAGACTGGTATACTGTAGCAAGTTTAACAGTCAGATGTTAATTTTTAGACTGGTTCACTGTAGCAAGTTCATCCGTCAGATGTTACTTTTTGTGACTGGTTCACTGTAGCAAGTTCACCAGTCAGATGTTACTTTTTGAGACAGGTTCACTGTAGCAAGTTTAACAGCTAGATGTTACTTTTTTAGACTGGTTTACATCAGCAAGTTTAATTTTGAGACTGGTTCACAGTAGCAAGTTAAACACAGACAGGTTCAGACTGGTTCACAAAGTTGTTTTTACTAGTCGGTGTATGGTAAATACTGTATGTTTGTTATTTTGTTTATTTAAATAAAAAAAGACCTGTTCATTCATTACAGTGTAATCATGTTCAAATTTTTTGTACAATATTTTGTATGTGAAAGTTATGAGTAAATATTTGTGCTCCAAATAAAAAAACAACAGAGAAATGAAAATACAGTTTTGTTGTACATGTACTTGTATTAGTATAATAACCAGATTACAGTCCTAAATTAAAGATGGATATATTTTCAACTGAATTCTAAAAAGACACTGAAACAGGGAACCAAATTATTTATCCATTCATTAACTCTTATTTGAATATATTATATATATATATACAAGTTAGAAATCAGGACATAAAACAAATGGCAAGGGAAATTAATAATTCTGGTTTATGTGATGAAGCCAATATTATTTTGGAATATTATCTTAAAAGGTAGACTATTTTTGTACTAATTTCTCTCCCTTGAATTGAGGTAACTAAGATTGTGTTAAAATCGGCATGAAAACCATAAAAGAAAAAAAAAGCACACAATAATACACCATTTCACAATAACATTTTCACAAATCCAATCAATGTGAAATAAAAGGTAGGCAATCCGCATCGTATTTAGAGTAATTACTTATTTCCCTTGAATTGACGATGACCAAATTAATTGTTGAAAACAAGAAAAAGGATACATTAAATGCACACAAAAACAAAAATCCTTTTACAATTAATGTTAACCTGACAGGACCTAACCAACATGGATGACAAAAAAAGTTGGACACTAAAACTGATTTTAGGTTTCTCAAACCAACGTTAGTGTCAAACTTTATTTGTCATCCAATGAAAACGCTGTATTTCTTTAAAATTCTGTGCGTTAATTTTCATAGAAGAACAAAAGTCGATACTATATCGAATTCCGTTCATGGTCAACTTCTATTTTTCATTGTACTTCATTGAACCGCATATATATAGTGACGTAAAAAAAGTGAATGATAATGAGGCCAAATACTAAGTATATTAGTATTCATCCGTAGCTGTTCTACAGAAATTAGAAACATTCTCCTGTCGCTATCGCTCCCGTCGAAGTTTCTAATTTCTGTAAAACAGCACGAATAAACACTAACATATACCTAGGTTTCTCAAACCAACGTTAGTGTCCAACTTTATTTGTCATCCAATGAAAACGCTGTATTTCTTTAAAATTCTATGCTTTAATTTTTATAGAAGAACAAAAGTCGATACTATATCGAATTCCGTTCATGGTCAACTTTCATTGTACTTCATAGAACTGCATAGTGACGTAATAAAGTGAATGATAATGTGGCCAAATAAAGATTGACACTAAGTATTTTAGTATTCTACAGAAATTAGAAATATTCTTCTGTCGCTATCGCTCCCGTCTCTGTAGAACAGCACGGATGAACACTAACATATATACATTGATAATTTGATCAGTTGCAGCTCGATGATGTAAATTATACTGTTTTACATTAACAAAAATAATATAAAACTAACGTTGTTAAATCATCAAATGTCTTTAACATTAGAAAGGGGTATTATATATCATAAGAGGTCTTCCCTAGGACCAAGTTCTTCGTATCTTGAACACAGAAGACAATAGAAGAAAAGGCACCTCTTCCTGGAAGCAGCAGCACTTTGTAGGGCCACACCCTTCGCTGTTGGTTAGGTCACTCCGAGCGATGTGCACGCCGCGAAGGGAAGTCAGAGGAATGATTCATTGAAAGTAAAATACAATTATATCCGTCTTGTCGGTGGGCTGTACTCTTAGTGCGTGAAAGTGCAGATGGATTATTATTAATAAACTTAGAACACACTCTGTCTTGTCCTGGAGTATCCTTGATGTTATGTATTGTATGATAGTCACTCTTAACCTTGTTTCATAGAATGTTACTAGATCTATATAGTAATTCCCCACGATTTAAACTTCTACATGAAACAAATAGATCTAAGTCGATCTCGTACGGAGATTAGTTCCCTGTACAACTTTTTAACTTACTTAACCGTTTTTAACAAGCATGTGAACAGCAAATTAACTCACATATTTGTAGGTACTGATATTATTATTTTTATGGATATCCTTCTTTCGAAGGATTACAGAAATAAGTCTATAGACTCATTGATTGTTCCACTGCACGGAAATCTTTAGTAAAAGGCGAAAGATTTATTCGTGTTTGTAGTGAAACCAGAGTTACCTTATACACATTTTCAATGGTTTATATACTGCAAGATAAATGAAAATTAGCTTAGCTATTGCAATACTTATTTTACAGAATACTTTATATAAATGAATATACAATTTATACTTTATAAATTCTTTAAAGAAATAAAATTAATTTTTCCTTCTTTTTTCTTAAAGAATTTGAATAATTATTATTTAAGATATTAAAGGGATGTAATTTGTTGGGCAAATTTCGTGAAAAGACCGGAAATTTGCGATTAATTAGGGCGCCGGGCTATGTACAACTTACAAAAACTTTAATGCTTGCCATTTTGTTTATGAACAATCAATCTAGATCTATAGGACTAAAAAAATCAAGCTACATGAATTTCGGTTTTGATCGGATTCGTCTCGAAATAGAGTTTATGTCCGATCTACATATGTACGATCTTTCACTTTCTACTTTAGTCATATTGCAGAAAATACCTTTAAATGTTACAATTTAAATGACAATTGTTGTACGTTTCGTCACCTTAGTGCAAAAACTCAATAACTGCATATAGATAAAGAAGCAGATATTGAGTTCTTGCACTAAGGTGACGGTTTTATCTTTCAAGTGCCTTGAACTAAGAGGTGCACAGTATGTTCTACGCTGTTTCGTTTGGACAATCGTGATTGTGAAAACGCGATGCAACAATGACACGATGATGTAAACACGATTGCACGATGGTACGATGGTGAAAACACGATGGTACAATGTTGAAAACGTGATGACACTATGGTAATTCTCACTTACGTAGCTTCTAATATTACTATTTTTATTATATAGATATCCTTCTTTCGAAGGATTACAGAAATAAGTCTATAGACTCATTGATTGCTCCACTGCACGGAAATCTTTAGTAAAAGGCGAAAGATTTATTCGTGTCTGTAGTGAAACCAGAGTTACATTATACACATTTTCAATGGTTTATATACTGTAAAATTAATGAAAAATAGTTTACCCATTTCAATATCTATTTGAAACAATATTTCATATAAATGTATATAAAATTTATTCTTGATAAATTCTCCAAAAGTATATAATTAATTATTCTTTATCTTTCCTTAAAATATTTGAATACTTATTAGATAAAATATTAAAGGGATGTAATTTGATCGGAAATTTGCGGGGCGCCGGGCCAAATAGATTTTTAAATGTCATTAATACTGACTTACAACTCACAAACACTTTAATGCTTTCCCCTTTGTTTATGTACAATCCATCTATAGGACACTACTGTATATCTAGCTATCGGTCAAGTGAAAAAAAAATGAAGCTACATGTAGCCTATTTTATCTCGTTTATCTATTTTATCTATTTTAATCCTCGTCGGTGATTGGCTTAAAAAAATTGGCGAGCACTAATTTTTGTTTCGATTTGTCTCGAAACAGTGTACGTACGTTTATCTCCGTTGACATAGAAATATATGTAATTAATTAGAATCTACATTATACAATGTTTCACTATCGCTCACATTTTGTCATACAGCAAAAAATACCTAAATGTTACAGCGTATGACATTTTTTGTAGATCTACCATAAGCTTAGTCCATCGTTTGTTCTCCTACTTGTTTCAAACCGTCAAGTACCGTGAACTAAGAGGGCACAGTACCCTCTGATGTCTCAACCGCGTTCCGTTTGGACAATCGTGATTTTTTTTTAAATTTCGTCCTTATCCCGCGATGCACGATGGATCGATGGTAAAAACGTGCATGATGTACGATGACACGACGATGAAAAAACGATGTACGATGACACGATGATGAAAACACGATGATACGATAGTGAAATTACGATGGTGAACTCGCGATATCGCAGTGGTACGATAATGAAAACGTGATGTTTCAGCATCGTGCCATCGCGATTCCACCATCGTAACATCGCGTTGTCACCATCCTGCCATAATTATGTTCTATCGCCTTTTGGTCACTAAAACCAGTGCATATACAGAAATATGTCAGATTCTGATACGGCAGATAGTAAAAACAAGTTTAAAAAACCAACCATTTATTTTAAGTTATAAATAATTCAACCTCTTATTAAATCTGCATTTCCATTTAAATAAGTCATAATCCTATATATCCTGTATATATATCACAGACAATTCAATATATGCTTTTATTTGCATTGCATTTTATTTTAATACAGTGCACAAGGATGACAACTTTATTTATTTTTCTTTTTTTTTGTTGAGCGATTGCCTTTTGTTATTTTTCATGTTTTAAATACTAGTTAATCAAGGAATACAAGTATTTAAGACATCAATTTGAAAAACTTCATAGGTGGATAGATCTCAAAGAGACGAAAATAGAAGGAGTGCGGGGTTAAATAATGAGAACGCATACATTGTACATTGCGCATGACCACCGGAAGACGATAGCAATGGCACGATGGTGATGACACGAAGGTACGATGCCCGTCGATGGTGAAAACACGATGGCGCGATCGTACGATGGTGAAAACGCGATGGTACCATGTAACATTTGGTGAAAACGCGATGTTACGATGATGAAAACTCGATATAAATTCGCGTTTTCACCATCGTACTTGTCATCGCGATTTCACCATCGTATCATTGTGTTTTTCACCATCGTACCATTGTGTTTTCACCATCGTACCATCGTGTTTTCATCATCGTACCATCGCCTTTTTACCATCGTTCAATTGTACATCGCGGGTCAAATTACCTCCCTTTAACATCTTAAATAATAATTATTCCAATTATTTAAAAAGAAGGACAAATAATTATTATTTATTTTTCTTTTAAGATTCATTAAGTATGAACTTTATATTCATTTATTTAGAACTATTGTTTAAAATAAATATTACAATGTCTAAGCTATTTTTCATTTATCTTACAGTATATAAACCATTGAAAATGTGGATAAGGTAACTCTGGTTTCACTACAGACACGAATAAATCTTTCGCCTTTTACTAAAGATTTCCGTGCAGTGGAGCAATCAATGAGTCTATAGACTTATTTCTGTAATCCTTCGAAAGAAGGATATCCAAAAGAAATAAACAAAAATTTGATACTCTTAATTAAAAATTACGTTGCTGTTAAAAGCGTGTCCAATACCGGGGAAGTATGTGGGCAAGAATAAGTTGTAGTGTACATGTATATGACAGAGAACTAGATCTCCGTGCGAGGTCGTCTTTTATTTTTTTCATGGAACGTTAGAAGTTTAAATCATAAAGTAACGTACATGTACTGTGAACAAGGTGAAGAGCAACTATACAAGGATACGGAGTATGTTGTAAGTTTATTAGTAAGGGCCCATCCGCGCTTTCAGACACTGAGAGTGCGGACCCCTGTACTGGACGGATATAATTGCATTTACTTTAAATAAATTAATGAGTCTATAGACTTATTTCTATAATCCTTCGAAAGAAGGATATCCAAAAAAATAAATAAAAAATAAAAAAATGATGCTCTTGAGAGTTACTTTGCTGTTTAAAGTGTGTCAAATACGGGGAAATATGTGGGCATGAAAAAGTTGTAGTGTACATGTATGACAGAGAACTAGATCTCCGTACGAGGTCGTCTTTTTGTTTCATGTAACGTAAGAAGTTTAAATCACGGGGAATTACCATAAAGTAACGCCTAAAGTAACGTACTGTGAACAAGGTGAAGAGTAACTGTACAAGGATATTCTTGAACAGGAAGGAGTGTGTTGTAAGTTTATTAATAACGGCCCATCCGCGCTTTCAAACACTCAAGAGTTCGGAACCCTGGACAGGACGGATATAATTGCATTTACTTTCAATAAATCATTCAATGAAATCTTTAAATTTTGACTTGTAAACGACGGAGCTTGATGTAAAAAAAATTGAACCGTAAAAATACTGAAACAATCCGTCGCATACACTTTCTTAATTATGAGGTCAAATTGTGTTATCAAGTTAGTGTCATCTGTTTATGCTCACACACGGAACGTCTATTTATATGAACAACTATATACACACATTATCATATCAAGGAATATGTCTTCTGCAACAAAACTGCCTAAGGTTTTTGTAACCCGGAAAGTTCCGGAGGATGGGATTAATTACCTGAGGAACAAAGCTGAGGTAACACAATGGGATTCAGATGATGCTATACCAAGGGAAGAACTCAAGAAAAGGGTCAAAGGGATTGATGGCCTCTTCTGCCTTCTTACGGAGAAAGTTGATGCAGAAATACTTGATTGTGCAGGTATATGTAGAAAAAAAAAGTTTTGGTGATAAGGTGAAATAACTACTCGGATATTTTATCCTACTGCGAGACATATGCGAGTTATGCGGAACCATATTTTTTAACAAAATACATTGCATTTTTTCCTTATACTTTTAACATGATTTAGGCAGTTTGTTTTTATGATAGCCTAATGTATACAGATGCAGATAGATCTACCTAATTTTTGATCTATAATCCACGGCAAATCATTCCCCGGTAACTGTAGCTAATGCGTATATGGAACGCCAATTCAAATGTGTTTTGACGTCTTCCCATTTAATTGATTGACGAAAACTGTAAGTTCTATGATTGAACTTATCAGTAACACATCAAGGAACAGTGTCTTTACCAAAGTAAAGTAGATTGCATAAACGTACCCTGGACTGAGCGTCAATTATTACACGTGACATTGTATTTAAAGCTATCGTTATCGTAAATATATAACCGTGCGTCATTTTTTCTCTACAAAAAATATCGAGAGGTTTTAGTAATTAGCCGTTCCTAAAATGCTCTGTAGTAATTATATAGCCAACATAACGATTGCCAAAATAGAGTGTTTATAATTAGATTCTCAGTTTTACATTACTGACAAGTGTTGATAAGAATTTTATGATAAGATTTATGATAAGATTTATGATAAGATTTAATGATAACAATTCATCAACAAAGGTTGATATTTTGTCAGGTCCAAGCCTCAGGGCCGTCAGCACAATGTCAGTTGGATACGATCACGTGGACGTTAAAGAGTGTAACAAACGTGGTATTCCAGTGGGATTTACACCAAACGTGTTGACCAGTGCAACAGCCGAGTTGACCGTGACATTGTTACTTACAGTTTCCAGAAGAATAAAAGAAGGTAGGGTATCTTTGGACAGTTTGCATATAATGCATGTACATATATTAAAATTAGTTTGTGTGAGTGAGGATGCTACAAACTTTGACGTCACGTTTACATTATTAGTTATAACTTAAAGTCGTTTTTGACATGTTATATAGAGGATATTTGTTTGTTTTGCATGTAAGATTGAAATATAATTTCACTGAGTGAACACCAGATGCAATATTTTCACGAGTGGCGTAGCCACGAGTGAAAATATAATAGCTGGTGTTCACGAATATCTTATATGTAAAACAAATAAATTTTCTTTTTATTTCATGTTTTTTAAGTGATTTTAAGTATTTTTTTACTGATTTTGCCGCGTAAAGTCACGCATTCTCCTTTGTGACGTCATCACATGATGTCATCATGACGTCACATCATGAATATTTTAAAATATAGGTCTGTTCAATTATTCTAATTTTGTTACATTTTTAACATGATGTATGATGACATCGACTTTCTTTTCCTAAAGAAGCAAAATTTACGCATATCGGCATTTATTTCTGCCTGTTATTCCATTTAGTTATGATTTTCTTTTCATCCGCATTCAGATATAGTCCGGCTACAGTGAAAATTATATTTTATAAATTTCACTAGTGGTTTATCAGAATATAATCATCTGATATATTACAATAAAACACTGGAAAGCATGAAATAAATGACCCTATACAAACATAAACGGCTGTTTATAAAATTAATGGTCATAAAAATGTAATATTTATAACGTATTTATACAGCAAACGTCCTCTTTTTACAGAAAAAAGTGTGATTTCTTCAGAAATTGACAGCGGTCGTGTATACAAAACTCTATAAACTATATACAAAGGTTTATATAGGGCCATATAATTTGTCAAAACTCTTTCTAACTAATAATATACATGTATATGCATGTTAGCTTTTCGGGTTTAAATAACGGTTATTTAAACTCCCCAATAATGTTTCGCTATTGAACAATTTAAGGCGGTGCCATTCTTTGTTCCTTTCTGTATTGATGTCCTTATCCTCCTCCACCCCTCCGATTTTAATCGTACCTTCCATGGTGCGTGCATTGTATTGTATTATTGTTTTTGATTCCTTCTCTTCCTCGCCCTTGTCTTATCTGGCTGGAGATTATTGAAAGCTGCGTTCGTGAATGAGTCTCTCCGTGAATGGGACTCTCGCTTGTTGATCTTTGCATTCATAGTTACTAAAATGGTCATAATTATGGCGACGTTCCATCTTTGTAGTTGGAGGAAGACAATAGCTTCCCGCCTCCTTCAGGGGAATATTTTCAGGGAAAACGATTCCTCCTCCTTCACCCCCCCCCCCCCTCTTCACGCATAGAGAAGAGGGAACATGGTTTTCGGAAGTATAACCTATTATTATTATTAATTAATATATTTTCGAAACTTGTTCATTTTCATTTATTTTATCTATTTTGTTCATTAAAGGTATCCAGGCTGTGAAAGACGGTAGTTGGGGTACTTGGAAGCCATTATGGCTCTGCGGACAAGGTTTGGACGGAGCGACAGTTGGGGTCATTGGTATGTGGGCATAATTTGTTCAACTTCTACAATTGACAATATTTTAATCCTTAAGACTGCAAGGTTTTGTGAGATTGCACATTTTTACATATAGTTATTAAAATATCTGTTTTCGTTTGAAGATTAGATGAAGTATATAATGTAAATGACATGTAGGGTGAAAAGATAAGATTTCTTGTAATCGTTATCTCGTATTTTTACACATTTAAGACTGATGTAAACGTTTACTAGTAATAGTCTCAGTTAAATTTGCGGATGAAAAACTTCAAAAAATTGCCAAAGCTCAATCTGTTAAGATGGTGAAATTATTTTCTCATGTGCCATTTTAAAACAGGTCTTGGAAGAATTGGGTTTGCAGTAGCGCAGCGATTAAAACCATTTGGTGTAGCGAAAATCCTTTACGCTGACGCCGAAGAGAAGGATTATGCAAGTCAACTTCCGGCGGAATATGCAGATTTAGACAAGCTTCTTGAAGAGTCAGATTTTGTTCTTGGTTGCTGCGCGCTTACTAAAGATAATATTGGTCTTATGAACTCGTCGGCATTTAAGAAAATGAAGAAAACTGCTGTTTTTATAAATACAAGCCGTGGTGGACTAGTTAATCAGGAGGACTTATACCAAGCTCTTAAATCTGGAGAGATTTTAGGGGCGGGGCTTGACGTCACTACTCCTGAGCCACTCCCAACTGATCATCCGCTCCTGTCATTGGACAATTGTGTAGTATTACCACATATTGCTAGTGCGACACTAAAGTCTAGGAACGCAATGTCAGAGTTGTGTGCAAGAAACATTATAGAAGCTTTAAATGGTAACCCTATGCCAGCCGAAGTGAAATAGGGGAAATATTTATTTTACAGTGCGCATGGATTATTTAAATCATTAGCTAGAAAGTTGTAACTAGATTGTTGAATAAATAATTACATAATTTTTCCGTCGTCTTTCATTTGCACTTTTAAAATTGCAGTTAAAAACAAGTCAATTAGTCATTATTACTAGTGAAGTATTGAAATAATTAAACGGTACCTCATTATCAAATCAAAGGGCTGCAGCTCTATGGTATTTTCTGATTTTTGCAATCTAAATCATACTGACTATCTGTATGTACTTTCCTGTATAAGTTTATTTTTATATACTATAATTCATCTTACGCAGCGACAGCGTTTTGATTTTCTTCTATAACAGTTTGAGATTGATACATATGGAATTTTGCATGAAAAAAATAGAATTGCCTCGACTAGGATTTGAACCATAGGCCTCTCACACCCTCATCGAGACCGCTTACCTCTGCACCACGGCAAAGTTACACATATGTACCTTGAATAAAAACGAATACATTATGTAATTCTAAATTGAGAATTTCCATTTCGTGTTTGTAATCCTTATTAATTTCGAGGTATTTTGTTCACGATAAACCTGTTGTTTAACACTGATGGAAATAAATTAGCGAAAATCTTCTCGCCAAAACAGTCCGACATGTATATATTCCACTACTCGACAGTCAGATTTATTTGTGTACTACGCTCTGGAGTATTTGGTAATCGACATAGCTAAAAATAGCATTTTCATTGATTAAAATGATATTCATGATAATCCGAAGCTTTACGGAAATAGCCGAACATTTTTCATTGGGTAAAAAAGATATTCATCCGCGAAAGTTGTGATTGTAACCTCATATTTCTCTTGACTAATCTAAACTTTTAATGCACTGTAATTCGTTAAATGCCTACATTAAAAATTATTCTTTCTTTTAAATTGCTGGTTTTTAAGCAGTTTTGAGTGAGAACTACTTTGCGTTGTTAGGACTGTGAGGAAATTTTGTGTTAGACCGTGGATGTTAGCTATGTATTTACTGATCTTACGATCAGAAAATAAAAAACGTGATTATAAAATAGAATGTATTCGTGACAAAAGTAAATATAGAGTTAATGATTAACCGTTTTTTTGCACAATGGCCTTATTCGTGCTTTCCTTGAAAACAAAATGTCACGTTCGGACATAGCTTCAATCCTAAATTGTTATAATTTTAAACAACTAAGAAAAATGTCAAGGAGTTCAGTTCCGATTCTTTGCCAGTACCATAATTAATGTTGAAATCCACCTGCATTCATTTGTCTTTGTTGCTCTTTCATTTCGTTCAATGATTTAAAGTATACATTGTATATAAAGTTTGACCTTTAAAACTGTTCATACAGTAAACATTTTAGATAAACTCTTAAGTTTAAAGTTGGGAGATGTCTCACAAATGTGATTTTTGTATGTATGAATAGTTGTAGATAAAAACTGACGTTTTGTTATTAAAACTATTTGTTTCAAATATTAAAATTTCATGAGTTGATTGCCATCATAGAGATGAGAACATAATTATGACGAATGCCTAGTTAACTGTGCTGAGTTGTTCCCCTTTCAAGATGTTTAGTATACCTTTTGTTGAGAATATAATAAAATATGTAACGACGGAATGTAATGGTAGCACAACTATTCAGTCGATAGAGAAAAGCTTCTGTTTTCTGTTTCTAGATTCACGATTCTTTTTCTCTGCCTCAATGGTTTCGTCATTGTTAAATGAAATGACCGTTTATAGTCTAAATGTGTCCATTCACGATTCTGGTTCTCCGCTTCAATTATTTCAACAATTTTAAATGAAATGAAATGACCGTTTGTATATAGTCTAAAAGTGTCCATTCATAATACTGGTTCTCCGCGTCAATTATTTCATCGATGTTAAATGAAATGAAATGACCGTTTGTATATATTCTAAATGTGTCCATTCACGATACTGGTTCTCCGCTTCAATTACTTCAACAATTTTAAATGAAATGAAATGACATTTTGTATAAAGTCTAAATGTGTCCGTTCACGATACTGTTTCTCCGCTTCAATTATTTCACCGATGTTAAATGAAATGAAATGACCGTTTGTGTATAGTCTAAGTGTGTACATTCACGATACTGGTTCTCCGCGTAAATGATTTTGTCAATGTTAAATGATATGGAATGACCGTTGTATATAGTCTAAATGTGTCTAATGAAAAAAAAATAAAAAAAAATCCAGCAAAGATTGAAAACCCATACCAACAGCAGTTTAGTGTAAAAAAAACATTTTTTTTAAATTTTGAATATCTAATGTGAATAAAATGCGTAGAATCAAGTCCATCTGGATGTATCTTTCTTTGGGGAAAATATACGTTCAGCTGTTAGTAAAACAACAATATAAGATATATTTAGCTTTGTAACAAAGAATTCATCCGGAATTTTGTATTTTTTTTTTTGAAGCTGGGTTTCAAATAACGGCGCGCATATTTGTCCTCCCATGTTCACCGAGGTTAACCGAATATGTCCGAGACAATGCGGATGTACTTCCGATAATGGAAGGATTATGATCCTACGTTATAATTTATATTGTTTTTATTTGTTAAATAAAACTGTTAACTTACGTTGTCAATAGATGCAACAGAAATATCGGTTTATATTTTGCACAATGTTCGTATATGGTAAATTAAAAGTGGATATTTAAAGCGAAGGAGCACGTTTTACAAGTACTCGGAGGGGGGCGTATCTTTAACAGTGTATAAACCAGCCGAAAATCAGCGTATCGTTTAAGTGTGCATCTTTAATTTCGTTATCTCACCGGTTACTTTTATATTTATTGTACAAACTATGTAAATTGTACAGTTATCACTGAAGAAAACTTTGTTGCATTGTTTCGGATTTACTTGTTTGCCAAACTGAGTGAATATAATAATATACATATATATGTATACATGTACATGTCATTTTATAAGTGAGTGTTACAGTGTCTAAGGTCCCTTGAACAATTTGTGAAGAGAAACCCACCCATTATCATGACTTTATGGAGATAAGCTATCAGTAAAAGGTAAGTGGGGATTTTTTCACCTAGTACGTACCCTATCAGCATACATGTATATCCGGGATGGTTTTGGACCACTTCGTACGTTCTCTTATAAACAAAGTTTCCATTACTTACACTTTGAACTTTATTGACGCTCTTTAAGTAACTGACGCTCTATATTATGTAGTTTTTTTGTCGGCGATGTGTCACAGTGTGTTTATGTTGAAAGGTCTAAAAAGTGAGAGGAAACTTAATTCTCACCAAATTATAACAATTTTCATAAGACTAGAATCTATATTTTTGTTGTCCAGGTGGCCTCCTTTGGGTGGCAAGTATATGCCTATTTTTAGAAAACCTACAAGCTTAATTCTTGAAGGGACCATGGTCCTTTTATCCCCATTAGCTTTACATAAACCCTGATTGTGGGGGTTCAGCT